>NC_132803.1:21987500-22287500 GCF_048594095.1 Paramormyrops kingsleyae
CTGGCCGCGTGGAGGCTGCGCCCGCCGAGGCGCCCCCTGCTGGCCGCGTGCTGGTGGCGCCCGCCGAGGCGCCCCCTGCTGGCCGCGTGGAGGCTGCGCCCACCGAGGCGCCCCCTGCTGGCCGCGTGCTGGTGGCGCCCGCCGGGGTGTCCCTCTCTGGCGCGCCCGGAGTGCGCGCCTTTGGGGGGGGGTTCTGCCCCGCGACGGCGCCCCCTGCTGGCCGCGGGAGGGCAACGCCCATCCTGCCGGCACCTGAACTGCCTGTTCTGCCGGCACCTGAACTGCCTGTTCTGCCGGCACCGGAACTGCCTGCCCTGCCGGCACCTGAACTGCCTGTTCTGCCGGCACCGGATCTGCCTGCTGCAGCATCCCACAGGGTCCCGGAACCACAGCCCTGTCTGGAGGAGAGCAGCAGGTTTCGCGTCCTGCAGGAACAGTACTGGCGGGTGGTTGGCGAACCCGCCAGAAAAGACTCCCCGGAGGCAGCTCCGCTCCTGGAGCAACTCCGCAGGGAGTTTGCCAGGGCAGCCCCTGACTCCCCACTCCCACAGCTAGCCGGGGTAGAAGAAACCCTGAGGCAGCTGCTCCGTATGCGGCCTGCTGCCGCCGCTCCTCCTGCGGCGCTTGTCCAGCTGGCCGCCGTTCCCGTCCTGCCCGCGGCCCCGCCTGAGGCCGCCGTTCCCGTCCTGCCCGCGGCCCCGCCTGAGGCCGCCGTTCCAGTCCTGCCCGCGGCCCCACCTGAGGCCGCCGTTCCTGTCTTGCCCGTGACCTCACCTGAGGCCCTGCCTCGACTTCCCCCAGCCCTGCTCATTGTCCCCGAGGAGGTCCCAACCTGCTTGGCTGCCGCTCCTTCCTCCGTGGAGGAGGAAGGCCTTGAATGGGATCCCTCTGGGATTTCCCTATGGACCTTCCCTGAGACTCCCTCTCCCTTGCCCCGACAAGACCGACACCATCCAGGACCCCGCCTGTCAGTGTCCCATAAGGGACGGGGACACAGGCGTCGGGCCTGGGTCCCGCCCGCCATGCCCCCTGGCTCGCCCGTTCGGCCCCTAGCTCTGGCTCGATGGCTGCCTGCGGGTCCTGCGCCTCGGGGTCGGCGGTCGCCGCCGGGTCCCCCCCTGGTCCCTGGGTGCCGGTCCTCGGTCCCGCCTCCGGCTCCCGGTCGGCCACCTCCGGGCACCCCTGCTCCGGCTTGGCGTCGGACGGCGCCTTCGCCGGCTGCGGCTGCGCCTCCGCCTGCCGCGGCTTCCCCCTCCTGCCTGCCTTTCCTGGTGTTCCCTCCTGCTCCCTCCTGGTCCCCTCCGTCACTCCCTCGTCCCGTCCCCTTGGTCCCTGGGTGGTCCCCTCCTGCTCCCTTCTCCCTCTCCCCTGCGGCCCCTCCGGCCGCTGCCCGTCGCCCGCCTGGGCCTTTTCGTGCTCCCCTTGTTCCTCCTCCCTTTCCGTTCGTCCCGCCTGTTTCTCCTTCTGGTCCCTTTGTCCCTCCTTTTGGCACCCCTGGCCCTTTCGTGTCGCCTGTGGGTGTTCCCCCTGTGTCTCCCTTCTGGGTCTGTCTCTCCGCCTTCCCTGTTCTCTGTCAGGTCCTGTCCTTCGTTTCGTCCCTGTTCGTCTTTTGCGTCTCCGTCCTGTTTCCTGGGTTTGGTTGACGTTCTGTTTTGTCTTTCAGGTCCTGTTCCCTCGTCCCGTCCGTCGCCTCCTCCCTGGCGCGCCCGGTGTGCGCGCCTTTGGGGGGGGGTTATGTCACGCCCCGCTCCGTCCGCTCCCGATGTGTGCCACGCCCATCTCATTACCTCCTGTTTCGCCCTAATTGTTCCCACCTGTAGCTCGTTCTCTGTTACCTAGTCTTGTGTATTTAGTCCGAGAGTCAGTCTGTATTCCGGAGATCTGTCATTGTAGTGTCTCGTTGTGGTGTCCGTACCTGTCCGTCCCTCCATTAAAACCCACGTTTCCCTAACTCCTTGCTGCGATTCGCCTGCTTCCTTGTTCGCCTCCCCGCCGGCGTGACAGTAGGGCTATGTATTTATATTTCTACTCATTATGAAAGATTTGTTGTGTCTAGCCTCCACTAATAGCGTGTTTCTTTGTTTTACAGCTAATAATAAAAAGGTGTCTGTTCAATGACACTTAATAGCAGGTGAGACATTGTTTAACAAACAATTAAATGATTTACAATAGGACAAAACAGAAGCATATGTGTAGTGAGAAAACGACTAGGAACCTATCACCGCGGTTAGGTTAGCCTCATATTCCATATTCAGGTTTCTGGCTTTAATATCTTTACGGAAGTAAGGTGGGCATTTTTAATGACAGAATTGTGATGTCCAGTACACAGACATCGATGCACACCAATTATTTTTCCGCTTCAAAACATTTCATACATATTAACAGAGAGAGCCCTTCACGATTCGTACACCAATGTCGTACGGATCATCCAGGTACGCCGGCATTGTCTTCTGAGAAATTGTAGTGGTCGGGGCGGTGCTCATATAGGGCTGGCTTACACGGAAACCTCGACTTAACCAAGAACAAAAACTGCTCGGAGCAGTTTTGTAAATTGCCATAGCAACATGTCTCGACTAAAACCTACCCACCTTTCGTAGTACGGGTTAATCGCGAAGTTACACCACACGTCATCAAGTTACTCGCAAAGTTACCCCGATAAGCCAGTTACCCCGCTTCGTAGTACAGGCCCCTGGTCGTCCAAATTGCAACATTGTGCGCTAAAATATTCCAGAATAATCCTGTGCATAATGAGGCATATATTTTAAACATTTTCCACGAAAAAGTACCTCTAATAACCCATCAACATCTATATTATTCATATTAGATAGAAAATAAAGTGCATATTTGCTTCCTCAATGATCCACGCGCTACCCTTCTGGGGAAAAATATTTATTTTATACTTTATTTATTATAAGCCTATAAATAAATGGTTTGTTGTTTGTGGCTAAAATGCCGACTCAAACTTTCCTTCTAAAATTTCACTTTACCAATCAGAGTGTATATACTGTATAGGCAGAAAGTCGATAGCGATAAACATTCAGCATTAGTCTCTAAACCGTCTGTTATGTCTGTGTTTATCCAGTGAATCATGAACTAAACAATGCTTTTCTATTTCAGTTTCTTTCAGATGTTATAAAGTAATAAATAAAAATGTATAAATATAGAAAATCATGCATTGCTGTCTATCAGGTAACTTTAACAAGTTACCAAATGGAAGAAAGATGTTCATTTACACCTGGGACTTACATGTATTCCTTCACAATACTAAGCCACAGAAAGGTCCCCAAGGAAAACCCCACATTCCCACATTATAGAGACTCCAATCTCAAAATTTATAAGATTATATTTGTAGTGCCTAATTTTTTTTATATTAGATTAGACTAAAAATTGAGAAATTTCAATAGGCACAACTGGTTTTTCCTCATAAAAGGATATCAGGACTGAATCAGCATTTACACATCAAATTATCAAATTATGACATATCTGAGAAGCCCAGAATGTCCTGAAAACAAAACAATAGAGCATATGTAGTTAACTCATGTTCATGCAATGCAATAATCCTAAAACCAAAGGCATAGAAAAACGCTCTTAAATGGATAGGGTTCAAAGGGGTTAACACAGTACTGTGATTGGGTGTAAAGTGGGCTGCTTCAAAGTTCAAATGCAACCAATAAGGTGCATCTAATTTGAAAAAAAAAATGTTACATTTGTACAGAAGCATCTTTATAGAAATTTTAAGAAAAAACATCCATGGTTCAAATTATACTCTGACACAAATTTTAGACCATTTGGTCTCGCTCCAACATGGTACCCATGCTCCACATTTTATAGTGTGTCATGTTATGTAGACTGAAACATTAGTCTGTTTCTGATCTTGACTTGGTCTAGCCCTGCCTTGGTCTTGATCTCATCTCCATCTTGATACACTCTGGTCTTGGTAATCACTTGGTCTCAGTTTAGATGGTCTTGACAACATCATTACTCCTTAGCACTATTTAGTCTAAATAATAGATTATTATTTTGACATATTGGAACACAAGTGTTTCAGATCTATTTTATGCAAATAGGAAGTGCCACTGATCGAGCTGGTGAACAGATCTTTTAGGTAAACTGAATGAAACTAACTGTGTCTCAAAAAAAAAAGAGTAATTTTGCCTATCACTATTACATAGACTGCAGTTCCAAACAGGCAGATGAGATCACAATTGTGGGAGGGTCCATGTCTCATTGGGCTCATAGACTTCCAGTACGCCCCTGGCTGTGATGTAAATTAAACTGTACTTATTTCAAATAGTGGATTGTGGCATCAATGATAACTGGTAATATAAAGACTTTTTTGCCTTAACTTCAGCAGAGCAATATTTCACAGATTGGGTTAAGGCCAAAGCAATCTTCTGAAAATATTTCTTCAATTTCTGCCCACACTGTCGCAGACTAAGGTGCCCGGAGTGCAGACAGAATCGGAGGATGCCGGGAGTCAGGGGAAACACAGGATTTAATAACGGGGAAAGGCAGGCAAACACAGGTCGACAATACAATGACCGAACTGGGGAAACAAACGGAAATGCGGACTAAATACATTGGGCTAATGACAACGATAAAAACAGCTGGCAAACACAGGGAATCCACACGTGGTAAATGAGGGGGCGTGGCACACAAGAGGAGCGGATGATTGGGGCAGGACACACGTACATTACTAGGCAGTAAGGCACTTCAGTTGTACTCTACTGTGCTCCAAAACTGAGATTTTGGCTTTCATATGATAGTGATAGCAGGCTTTTTAGGATTCTGAATCAAGCTAATTTCCTGCTCTGCCCTGATTACTTCAAAAGAGCCTTCAATAAATGTTTAAATACTCTGGTTTTAGGGGTAAAACAAGTTGCTGAAAGAAAAATGCAATTAGAAACCCAATTTGGTAATTTATAAAACTTTTTTTTTAAAACTAAAAACAATTTGATTTTATGTACACAAAGGGGTTCCTTGAAGGGGTTTCATTCTGCCAGAGTCTCCTGTAAGCATGCCAGAGAAATTTCCGTTACTGAGACAATTACAACCCTAAAAATATATCACGCATCACACACTGTTGTTCTGGTATGTCAAATTTGACATACCATCTGTCTCTGTGTTGTGTGGAATGAAAAACACAGATGATCATAAGCTTCTTAAATACAATTAGGGGGAGATTTTTTTTAATCGAGTTTGCATGTAGATGTCATCTGACAGCATTAATTAGAATATAAAACCCTTAACTTGTCTAGTAAATAGAGCCCACAGACACATAATACATGTTTACATCCAGCAGTGGATGAGTTGCCCTTTGACTTACCTGGCTGGCAATTGCCTGGCAATATTGCTCAAAAAGTTGCCCTGTGTATCATCACCACGCACGGCAAATAAGAGTGTGGAAGCACATCTTGATACATTTGAAGTCATGGCAGAAAGGAAGGACTGGAGCCCTGTCAAGTTGAGATGCCCCACAGATGAAAAGGAGGCTGTCACCATCAAATGGGCAGTAGCCTTCTGACATGCTACCCCACAGGCAGGTTCTCATGGGAGTTTTACTTGCACAAAAATGTTTTGAGGACAAAAGGGAAAATAATTGGTTCAGAGAGGTAACCAATCAGATTGTAGAATAGGTGGATCCAAGCAACTAGAGGAGATGGGACCAACCAATCAGATGTCTTGGACCCACCTCCTCCAGCTGCTTGGACCCACCTCCTCTACAATCTGATTGTTTATCTCTCTAAACCAGTTATTTTTCCTTCTGCCCTCAGAACATTTTTGTGCAAGTAAAATTCCCTTGCAATGGATGGCCCAGGCAGTTGGTTCCTACCTCTCCAAGATGGTGCCTTATGGGCTGCCCACGCTAGCAGACATGCCACCGCACATCACACAGAGAATATGCTATTTCTTTTGTATCTATCCACATGCAGTGCTGTTTTTTGTTAGTTGCTTGTAATACTCACCTGCTACTAAATGGGCATTTAGCTTAACGGCATGTTAATATTTTTGACTGTTTTCTCCCACTGGCTGCATTTCAATACTGATTTTATCTATGTAAATATTATAGTTGACTTTGAGCATTTCAACCGTTTAATTTGATACTTGACCAGTAGAATTTACTTTTGAATTGGACATTCTACCAATTAAATTTTGTATCTGGATTCTCAGAGATATTAATGATACATTAAATAACATTAGTTTTATTGGAATGTCATTTCTTCATAAATAAAATCATTTTAAACAATTTATTAATATTAAAAAAGATGTATTTTTTCCGAAATCTCTTACATATCCCAAATTTGTAATTTTACAGTATATAGGAAATGACCAGTGTCCTTTGGCAATTTGGGTGAATGTATAAGAGAAATATTTGTGTATAAAAGCATCAGTTCAGAAAATGATTTAATATTATCCTCAAAGTCTGAGAAGCAACTTATATTCCAATTTAGATTTTTCATTCCTTCTGGTAAAAAAGAATCCATAACATTTAAAATTCTTAAAATTCTCCAGTTTTCTATGAAGATGGTATGTGAGAGATTAATTTTTAAATTTAAGATTTAATTTAAATACTTTTATGTCCATTGATGAATCCACCATTACAAAAAAGATTTTGAACTGCAAGAAATAATGTAAGAAATGCAAAACTTCACTGCATACATAAATCAAAGAATATCCTTGCATTTTCAAGTATGCTAACACTGCAAGAGAAACTTTGCTATTTTATGCGCCATATGCATTCAGAAATCTGTTTCCTGGCTCTGTGTCTGTCTGGTTGATGTATTTCTGTAGGATTTTCTGCCGTCGTTTTCAGTCAGCACATATAACATCCCCTGAAGTGTACCTGTCAGCTGATCCTTAATTACAGCGCAAACGGATAAATATTACAATATGGAGTATGTTTCCCAAATTGCATGGATTAATTGATATGAATGATATTTAAACAAGTGCAAACAATTTGGATAAATCTGGCATAACATTTGTTATAAAAATGCACAATAGAGTTAACAAGCTACATTGCTACATTCTGGTGTTATCAAGATATTACTGGGCTGTTCCATATTTGTTGTCCTAGTGGACTCTGCTGCACCTTCACTTATTACCTACTGCATAAGAGGAAGGAAACTTGGCAGTTATTGGTATATGCTTGCCTTGAAAATGTATATTTTGCTGCATCAACCCATTTTCAGTGCTCCAGTCACTTTACATGTATACAAAAACGTCTAACGCAGTTGATTTACAGGGCATCTTTCTTGACGACTAACAGTTTGTAAGGGTTTCCCTGCTGAATTTTGCCCTTCCTGCTAGTTATAAGAATTCTCATTAAAGCTTATAATGTATATTCAAATAACAACAATGGCGACATGGTCATCATATCTATATCATTATGCTAATAAAAAAAAATGTCAACTATTCTAATAAGAGAAAATACATGATGCATCTTGGAAGCCTGTCATTGGTCTGATCCTGGGAGTGACCACAACAGAGAGGGTTAAAAGACACCATAACATAATAAAGTGCTCACTGAGCACTTTATTAGGAACCCTTTACATCTGCGTATTCATCCAATTATCCAACCAACCAATCACTTGGCAGTGGCGCAATGCATAACGTCATGCAGATACAGGTCAGAAGCTTCAGTTAATGTTTGCATCGAACACCAGAATGGGGAAAGAAATGTGATCTCAGTCATTTTCACCATGACATGATAGTTGGTGCCAGACTGGCTGGTTTGAGTATTTCTGTAACTGCATTTTGGTGTGTATTTTCACACACAACAGTCTTTAGAGTCACTCAGAATGGTGCAAAAAACAGAAAATTGTCCAGGGAGCAGTAGTTATGCGGGTGGTATGGTTTGGTGATGAGAGTGCTTAGATGAGAATAGTCAGACTGGTTTGCGCTGACAGAAAGGCTACAGTAACTCAGAGAACCACTTTATACAACTGTAGTGAGTGGAAGAGCATCTCTGTGTGCAGAACATGGTGAACCTTGAAGCAGATGGGCTCCAGCAGCAGAAGATCACTCACAGCAGATTCCAGTCATATCCTCATGGCCAGAATTTACCCATCTTCTAATAACTACTTCCAGCATGATAGTGAACAATGTCACATAGCAACCATAGTCTCAAACTGGTTTTGTGACCATGACAGTGAGTTCAGTGATCTTCAGTGGCCTTCCCAGTCAATGGATCTGAATCCAATAGAACGCCTTTGTGATGTGGTAGAACAGGAGATTCACAGCATGAATGAGCAGCTGACTAATCAGCAGAAATTGCATGAAGCAATCATGTCAGCATGGACCGGAATCTTAAAGGAACATTCCTGGCATCTTGTGGAATCCAAACCACAAAGAACTGAGGTCATTTTGCGAAGGGAGGCCCTACCCACTATTAGGACATTTTTCCTAGTGAGCAATCAGTGAGGGTACATTCCTGTTTCCATATATATATATATATATATATATATATATATATATATATATATATATATATATATATATATATATATATATATATATATATATATATATATTAAGGGCACCTTCAGTGATGTACTAATTTCTTCAACAGCATTCCGAGCAGTTGCATCAGAATCTGCAGGAAAAATTAAAAAGGAGGATTATTATAGAGTGGTTGAGTGAGACTACTGGGGAATCCTGTGGTATTGTTCCGCTGTTCTTTAATCTACAACTCTAATCAGCTAGAGTACTTGCAGCTGAGGTTGATCAAGACACTTTATACTGCCAGCAACTCCGCTGTACTTTGTACTTTTTATAGCCTTTGTAATTTTGTCCTATCGTGCTTTATTTTCAATATATATGTTATTTCCTTTAAGATACTTTTACATTTATAAATGATATTTGTTTATTATAACTAATAAGCCTTTGAAAGCTGTTTCTAAAAAAATCATATGAGATCTCAACTGCATTTGACAATAGTAATACAGTCACATAACTGAAACCATGACACATCAGATCCTTAAGAAATTTTCCATGTGTTTGTGGAATGGACAGCTGGAATTGAGAATGATTTTTTGTGAAATCTATTTCATATTGCAGCAGTATTAACATGCTGGTCCATTCACAGGTAAGATGGACTTTAATCCTCAATTTAAAAAGTAGCAATTATGAATAATCTCCGGGCCATTTTAAACCAATAGTTCACTTTGAAGTTCTTGAATAAATAACACAATTTAAGTCTGATCAGAAAGTACCCATCTTTAATATATATTTTACCTTTAATGATACTTTTGATCTCTTTCTTGCAGATCGGACAAGCTGCTTGTCACAACCTGATCGTCTGATCCTCTTGTGTGCCACACCTCCTCATTAACCTCGTGTGAAATCCTTATGTTTCCAGCTGTTTTCAATCATGTGTAATTGAATATCTGTATTTAAGTCTGCGTTCCAGTATGTATCCCCAGTCCTGTCATTGAAGTCTCTTATGTTAGCGTCTGTGAGAAGTATTTGAGATGCTCTGTATTCCTCTCCGTTACCCATTAAAATCCCATCCCCTGAGCCTATGTCTCCTGCTCTTGCTTCCTGCGTTCCACACCCGACCTACCCGACATGACACTGCTGAGATTTTATCATTATTGGGGTTTTTTTTGTAAAGCTTTCTGGGACATGTTTCTCCACAGGACCTCGGGACATCAGCAGGCATGTTGATCTACCAATCTATGCAGGATGTCTCCATGCAAGAGGCTTATCTTGGTGTATCCACAGGCCCTGTGGGCAGCATGAGCCCCAAAAAGGAAAAAGGAATGCAAAAAAAAAAGACACGATAAAGAAAGATGTCTGATGTGAGCTGTGATCCTGTGTGTGTGTGTGTGTGTGTGTTTCCCTTCCTTTCATTTGATTGTGAGGAAAGATGTTGAAAACACAGGACTGAGTTCATGACTGAGACAAGCATAGCGATGAATCCAGCGGCAGAGACTTTAAGTTTTATTACTTTGTATTGATGGGTATAGTAAAGTATAAATTTTACAAATTGACTGATGAAAGGATGTAAGTGTTCAAGGCACAGTGATTGGTTTGTTGCTTTAACAATGGCACTGGGTGGTATGTGAATGGGGGTCCATGAAAACTGACTGTTCAGGCAAACACTATGAACTGATATAACTCCATTAATTTTCAATATAGCTTGGATAGAGTATTATCCTGAGTTAAGCATGAGCAATTCAAGATAGTGATATTATTGGACATGAGTATTTCTAAGAACCGTATAATGGAGATTATATGGAACCTCACTTCCCCCCAACAGCATAGCCAAGGAAGCAACCAAACAACCCAGTACAATGCATTCAAAACAAAAATATTAACAACAGAAAAGTATTTGTCATGTTCTAAATGGATACATATATGGCGCTTGAAAAAAATGGATCATGTTTTCAATTAATTTTTTTCCTCAATCTTAATTAAATCCCAGTTAAATTTCAATAATGCAGAGTTTTAAAATGATGTTTGTGATAGTTACATAGACTCTCTGCTTTTAATATGATCTTGTTTTTAGGATATTATCAGGCAAAGGTGGAAAATTTAGGTCCAGAAAATAAAAATCCAGACAACGATTTTGTTTCAACCAACCGGTTGAATATAAAGAATCACAGTCACGGTACAACTAGTTGGTTGAAACAAAATCTTGATCCGGATTTTTACTTTCTGGACCTGGAATATACACCTCTGTTACTAGGCAGATAGTGAATTTCTTATCTGTTTTAAACCTTTCCCCATTTGGGCCAAGAGAGCTACTCTTTGGGTTTTGTTCCTTACTTTCTTCCACTGAGCTTTTGGTGACAATGGTGTTCCAGAGTGTTTCTCTATATGTTTGATAGAGAAATGCCTGAGCAAACTGTGGAAAGATCAGGCTGTTGTCAAATATCTCTAGGGAGCCTGGCTGCAAATATTATAATTTTATGTGAGTGTTACTGATCGGTAAAGCCATCCATCGGGGTGAACTTTTTTCAGACATCACTTCATTCAGTATGTGAATTCACATATTATTAAGCTCCTGCATTAAAGGTACGGTATTGAAGGGGACAGAACAGCTCTGTAATTAGTGACTGTTGTATTTAGCAATAGTGAATTCAGTTTATTACAGAATCTAATGTATTCAATACAGCCATAAGTTATCCATAACAACTTATCCGGTACAGGAATATGTCGAGCCTAGAGCCAGTTCTGGAAAGCAAAGGACAGGCAGTGGATACCGTGAACAGGATGACAATCCATCACTGGCTACACTTACATACTTGAGCAATTTAGAGGCAATTTGCTTAAACCTAGGAAGCCAAAAAGTCACCCAATCATCTTTTTTCTTTTGTTCTCTCTTTAACTGTAACCTTCTGCCAACCGTATAGTACATGTCTAAAAACCATAATGAACCATTGTTGTAAAGGTATGAATGTGTAACATTCAATTTTCCCTAGTTTCAACTAAGAAAATCAAGTCTGGTGAGACATGAGGAGAACCTGAGATGGTGAACCATGTCCTAAAATTAGGTCTGCACCTACAGAAGTAAACCTTGAAGACTAGGATGTTTAATGTTCTTAGCAAAGTCCCTCAGATCACCCTGTAGAGGACAACAAAGGAAGGTTGACTGTCCACTCCTCATGGATCTTTGTACAGGGTCTTGGTGCTGCCACCTTGTGAGCACAGCTGGCATGTCACAGAGACCCACCAGAAAGACAGAATGTACTGTAGTTGTTCCCAACTACTCTATGACTAGCATGATAATGGACCAGAAGGAGAGGTCCTACAAATCAGATTTTGTGAATCAGACTCAAACTTAGGAACAATGATTTTGGGCTACTTTGTTTCCTGACACTGAACAAACCACAGCTTCAACCAAAGGCATTTAGGGCAAGCAAGTACAAGTTCTGGATGTATACATGAAGTGCTGCAGATCAGTCTGGCATGAGCAATGCTACACTGACCAGGTTGTGTAGGATATGATTAAGCCAGTCCCAGTAGCCTAATAGGGAATACAGTTTTGCACATTAACATCTATCTGTGGTAACTGCTGTGAGTAGACCCCATGAAGCCCAGCAACAGAACTGACTTCCCAGGTCATGACGGCACCTCAGGGCACTTGGAGTAGAAATTGTAGAATATAAGGATGTAAAAAAGTGATGAACTTCAGCCCTCTGCAAATACTAAACAGCAGATGCTCCCGTGCAGGTTCAGGCTGACTAGGCAAGGCGTTGAAGGAGCTTGGGCAAGGAAAACCCATCTTCTCTCATAAAAATAATGTCACACCATATCCCACCAGGGATTTGATGTTTTTTTTCAGTCCTTCATCAGCATTTCTTGACCTCAACAATGCCCGAGTGTCCGTCATATGCCATGCTAGATGTGTGCCTGGATACTCTTAAAATCACCGTGCAAAGCCCATTAGCAATACTCATTCTAGCAGGTGAACTCTACTCTGACATGCTAGCAGGGAGCTCATTAGGAGTCTTAGCAGGGCAACTATTTTGAGTATAGGTACAACGTTCGGAGAGCCTAGGGCCCTGTGCTTCTCTGGCCCTAGCTGGAGCTCCTTCAGGGAGGTGGCCATTCACAATGAGGGCAGTATCTTGAGGATTTCAGGTTACTGGAGCACTGGTGAAACTGTCCATCTGAAGAGAAAACACAAAATCTTATTGACAGCAACAAAAATAGGCTTCTAATACCTATTTAACACAGTTGCTACATACAGAAATTTGTAAATCAGAAGGTGCCAGAACATGAAGGGCATAAGAGAGCAGAAGGGTCACGAGGCAGGCACAGGTCACAGAAAGCGAAGGGCACATGAGAGTGGAGGGGTAACGGTGCACGTGCAGGTCCCAGAACACGAAGGGCATATGAGAGTGGAGAGGAAATGATATGGGCACAGGTCCCGTAACGCGAAGGGCACATGACAGTGGAGGGGTAACAATGCAGGAGCAGGTCCCGGAACATGAAGGGTACATGAGAGTGGAGGGGTAACGATGCGGGTGCAGGTCCTGGAACGCGAAGGGCACATGACAGTGGAGGGGTAACAATGCAGGAGCAGGTCCCGGAACATGAAGGGCACATGAGAGAAGAGGGGTAACGATGCAGGCGCAGGTCCCGGAACACGAAGGGCACATGAGAGCGGAGGGGTGCAGGTTCCGGAACGCGAAGGGCATATGAGAGCGGATGGGTAACAAGGCGGGCACAGGTCCCGGAACGCGAAGGGTATATCAGAGCATGTGGTAACGATGCGGGCACAGGTACCGGGAACACGAAGGACACTTGATAGCGGAGGGGTAACGATGCGGGCACAGGTCCCAGAACTCAAAGGGCACATGAGAGCGGAGGGGTAACAATGCAGGCGCAGGTCCCGGAACACGAAGGGCACATGAGAGCGAAGGGGTAACGATGCGGGTGCAGGTCCCGGAACGCGAAGGGCACTTGAGAGCGATGGGGGTGCAGGTTCCGGAACGTGAAGGGTATATCAGAGCAGGGGGTAACGATGCAGGCACAAGTCCCGGAACGCGAAGGGCACATGAGAGCGGAGGGGTAACGATGCGGGTGCAGGTCCCGGAACGCGAAGGGTATATGAGAGCGGAGGGGTAACAAGGCGGGCACAGGTCTGAGAACGCGAGGGGCATATGAGAGCGGAGGGGTAACAACGCAGGCGCAGGTCCCGGAACACGAAGGGTATATCAGAGCATGTGGTAACGATGCGGGCACAGGTACCGGGAACACGAAGGGCACTTGAGAGCAGAGGGGTAACGATGCAGGCGCAGGTCCCGGAACACGAAGGGCCCATGAGAGCGGAGGGGTAACGATGCGGCCGCAGAAAGTGAATGTATATGAGAGTGAAGGTATATGAGAGTGGAGGTGTAACGATGCAGGCGCAGGTCCCGAAACACGAAGGGTATTTCAGAGCAGGGGGTAATAATTCAGTCGCAGGTCCCAGAACGCGAAGGCCATATGAGAGCGGAGGGGAATGCGAATGGCACATGAAAGTGGAGGGGTAACAATGCTGGCACAGGTCCAGGAACACAAAGGGTATATCAGAACAGGGGGTACCAATGCGGGCACAGGTCCCTGAATGCAGACAAAACGCGGAGCAGAAAATGTGCCATGTATTTTTCAAAATAAATCTAGACTGATAAAGGACATTAAATTGCGTGGAAATTGGTCTAAAATTAAAATACATCCTTTTTTTATTTTATGCTGTTGTTTCTGTTTTTTTAACTGGAGAGCTGCTGGATACGCACAAATAGGTGCCAGAACGCAGACATTCAAAAACAGCGAGGTCCCAGAATGTGTTTCAGCAGGATCCAGCACAAATTAAGTACTGGCTATATATAACAAATAGGTACCAGAATGCAGACACTCAAAAACAGAGAGGTCCCAGAACATGTTCCAGCAGGATCCGGCACAAATGAGGTACTGGTTATCTATGACAAGTATAGCTGAATCAATACTACCAGATAATATTAGCAGTAATCAATATACTAGCTTAACAAAATTTGCAACATCAGACAGCCCACAGACAAACAGCCCACGCATAAGTCTGATGCAAGCACAGTATGTGTATTTCTTCAGTGTCTTTGAATTAGTCAACAAACAACTAAAGAAAACTAATAATTAAAAGAAAATCTCCCATCTGTCCATTAGATCCAATCGGTATTCAATTGCTTAAATAATCCGTGGGAGTAATTAGTATGGTAAACACATCCCCATCTTCAGGCAGTCGCACCTGAGTAGTCTCCAGGTAATATAAGAAAACATAATGTTAACTTTCACTCCTCCGCCAATGACACATACATATATATTTCAGTTATACCTAATGACAACTCCTCTATTGTCACTTTAGCTCACTGCTTTAATGAAGTCAAGACTGGAAAGGGTGAAGATTTTCTGTCACTCAGCAGGAAGACGAGGGCCCAGAGAGGGGTGCTGTAATCTTGGCATCATTTTAGAAATAAGCCTCCCATTCAAATCTCATGTTGGTGAAATATTTAATGTCTGCTCACTATACTTACAAAACATTGCCAAGTTAAAGTGTGTCTCACTCTTCAAGATACTGGGAAAATAATAAATGTTTTTGTACACAGCAGGTCTGATTACTGTAAGCCTCTACTGTCGAGGACCATTCAGGGGCCGCATGAAACACCTTTCAGGGTATTCAGAATGCAGCAGCTGGTTGTTACTACAAGCAAAAAGCATGAGCATACAACCCCTGTTCTTCAACCCCTTCGTTGACTTACTGGTAGCTACAGGAAGGACTTTGAAGCCCTATTACTTACATATGAGGTGTCAAAGGTCAAGAACATGCCTGCTTATCTGAACTAATTAATGTTTACAGTCCTAATTGTGCACTTAGGTTGCAGAACATTGGTGTCAGTGCTATTGCAAAAATACAGGAAAGAGCTGTTGCTGGTAAAGCCTTTAGCTAGAGGGCCTCTAAATTACGCAATAATCTGCCAGTTTATGTATGAGATGCCAAGTCAGATTTAGTTTTTAAATGTCAACTGAAGACCTGCTGTTATTTTAGTCTAGCTCAGCACCCTAAAACATTTTATAATGTTAGAGGATTTTTACCTCCTTACCTCGGAGTTTTCCAGTTCCTCTTCTTTGTTGTCTTTAACTTTATTTTATTTTCCTGTATCATGAAGAATTTAGTATCCAGGCATATTGCCATACTGTACCCTCCTCTTAAGTACCTTGATGCAACTGTGTTGTAAAAGTCACTATATAGTATAAACAGAATTCAATTAAATGTCCCGTAATAAAAAAAACGGTGCCATTGTTTGCAGGCCTGGGTGCAGGGTAGAGCCTTAACTTGGTTTACGAAATATTTCTATACTAAGAGGCAAAGACTATGAGCTGTTCCATGGATAGCACAGATCCTGCCATTGCAGCTTAAGTGTCAGAAGGCAAGATGGTGAGGCAATAGCACAGGACAGGGAATGTGCGACTTCCACACGGCATGGCCTAGTAACCTGGACTGAGATGCCTCAATGTTCATCTGGAGCCGACTGAGGCCATCAGACATGAGGAAACCCCACAGGATATCTTGGACATTCTGTGCCCAAATACAATGAGGTCGAGTTAGACGCACGTCCCAGTGATGCCAGTGAAACGAAGACATAGCTGTCTGGAAGTAGCTAGGGGTAGAACTAAGTCCAAAAGGTATTCATGTATACTAGAACACTCCAGCATGGGTAAGAAAAGTTTCACGGTCCTTGCTGTCAGAGCAGAGAGGGACCTGCAAGAATTCCTGACTGAGGTCTAAGACGTTGCAGTTATAGAACTGAGAGCTAAGGTGGGAGTATCATGACAGGGACTCAGAGAGCTCAGTTAAAAAATACATTTATTGGCTTTCACAAGTAGAGTCTTAAAGAGAACACTCCAAACTGGGGCATCCATCCACAAGGCCAGACTTTCTGCCCGCTGGCTCCTGAGATCATCAGACAGAGCAATACAGGAAAGAGGTAAGCAATGAGATTAGAGTGTGCAGGGTAGATGGGAAACTTTGAAGGAGGCGCACAGAAAGCTGACTGAAGCACAGAGGACTGGAGAAGCAGACACTGCCAACAGGAGCCAAGAAGTAGGGCTGAAAGACAAAACACAGAATAACCACAACAAAGCTAAAAGCAAGGCGCCAGACAAACAGAACCATCCAGAACCATGGGTAGCAGTATAGTTCACAGGAGGGCAGAGGGAGGCACTGACACTGCAGAGGCTGAGTGACAGACATTGGTAAAATAGTACCCAAGTCCTAGTTGCATGAGAATGTGTGCCAGTTCCCACAACACTTTCACAGGGGTTTGCATGATGGGCGAGTAGGATGGACATCTGCACTGGCATTGAGGGCAACTGTTTTGTAACCAGTGAAGAAAGACAGTGGGGCAGCTTGTTTAGAAGGAAATTCTACCATGGATTTAGTGTGAAATGCTATTTACATAGTAGCAGAGATATCCCCTCTGTCACTAAATGGATCCCTGATGAAATTTACCTACAAAGCCTAAAATTTCTAAAAGCCTGAGCTGCAAATTATCCATGAATGGTTGTTTTCACTGACCTGATTGCTGAAAATTCAGCAGAGGATGACACTCTGGAGGGTGTGAAATGTAAGCCCAAAAGAGCAATAGTGTCAGCTTACTGTTCTGTGGCTCCAAGCGTTTGAAAAATATGCTTCTCTTCCATCCCCAGGCAATGAACAAGCTCAGCCTTTTGGATGCATCACTCACAGCTTCTAATCCTCAAGCAGCCGGGTCATTTCTGTGGATCTGAGTCAGGGAGTCCAGGGAGGACAAGAGAAGGTGGCCCTGGCGGCAATGAAAGTGCTATCCATGTCACCGAAGTGCCATAGTAAAATACATAAGACAGAGAATCACACTATAAACTTCTTTTTATTCCACTTTGCACCTTAACACATTTCCAGTTTCCCTATAAAAATGAATACCCTGACACTGATGTAAGAGATGGTAGGCATATGTCACACTTGGATATTGATAGTAATAGTATATAAAAAAAAAAAACTGAAAGCATATCAAACATATTCACCAGGAATAAACCAAGTGACAAAAGATAATTTAAGTATCAGTTGGTTGTAACAAACATTTAAGCTCAAAAGATTTTCAATCATAGGTTGTGGCGTGGGGGTAGGGGGGTTATATCAGTCCACTGTAAAAGAAGCAAAGGGGAAATATTCTGCTAATATTATTTTGGCAAATTGTCATAAACCTCACATACTGTTTAAGTCAATTGAGACTATTCTAAAAGCCCCTCGTGCTCCCTGTTTTGAGCCCTCTTTTGAAATATGTGAAAAGTTTTTGCATTTTTTCATAAACAAGGGAGCCTGGACTAGGGCACAGATTATTCTGCCCACATCTGACCCCTCTGCTCCTCCAATTTGCTCGGCTGTTTTCCAACAGTTTGAGAATGTTACCATTGCTCAGCTACAGGAGGTGGTGGGTCACCTAAAGCCTTCAGGTTCACCTTATGACACTGTTCCCCCTCGCTTTTTGAAAGAAGTTCTTTCTACTGTAGGCTCAACAATTTTAACCATTATAAATGGCAGTCTTACCGGGGTGGTTCCTAAAAATTTCAAACATGCAGTTGTGTAGCCACTTCTTAAAAAACCTGGGTTAGATGCAGAATCCCCTGCAAACTTTAGACCAATATCCAAGTTGCCTTTCTTATCTAAAGTTCTGGAAAAAATAATATACAATCAGATAATTTCACACCTGAATGCAAACAACGTCCAGGAGATTTTTCAATCTGGTTTTAAAGCAATGCACAATACTGAATCAGCACTTTTAAGAGTTTTTAATGATATTGTTTTATCATGTGACTCCGGTGACAGTGTGGTTCTTATTTTATTCGATTTAACTGCTGCATTTGATACTGTCGACCATGAGATTTTAATCTCGCGTTTGGAACATTGTGTTGGCATAACAGGTGTGGCTTTGGAATAGTTTAGGTCTTACTTAAAAGATTGAACCTTATCGGTTCATCTAGGTAATTGTGAGTCCTCCTGCGCTCCACTGTCTCATGGAGTCCCACAGGGCTCCATCTTGGGCCCAATTTTGTTCTCTCTTTATCTGCTCCCCCTGGGCTCAATTCTCAGGAGACATGGTGTCTCCTTTCACTGTTACGCAGATGACTGCCAGATCTATGTTCCCCTTAAAAGGAAGGATGGGCTGTCTGTGAACTCTCTGCAAACATGTTTGGAGGACATCAAATCTTGGATGGCGTAAAATTTTCTTTGTTTTAATGATTCGAAAACTGAGGTGATGGTGTTTGGACTTGGTTCTTCTGGTGATACCTCTGTTGATTTGAAAACTCTGAAATCATTCTGCAAACTCTAGATTGTACATTTGGGTTCTAAAATGGATCCTGAATTAAAGCTTGAAAGCCAGATTCGGTCAGTTGTCAGATCTAGCTTCTTTCACCTGAGGCAGCTGGCCAAAATTAAGCACTTTCTTGCAGAACAGCACTTTGAAACAGTAATCCATGCCTTTGTAACCACTCGGCTGGATTACTGCAATGCACTTTATTCTGGGGTGAGTCAGTCCTCTATTTCTTGACTGCAGCTTGTTCAAAATGCTGCTGCACGTCGTTTAACTGGCACTCGCAAATATGAGCATGTCACCCCGGTTCTAATTTCTCTTCACTGGCTCCCTGTGGATTTTAGGATCCATTTTGAATTGCTTTTATTTGTTTATAAGTGTCTGCCTGGTGTTGCCCCTCTGTACCTCTCTGAGCTCCTCCATCCATATACACCTTCTCGGTTCCTCAGGTTGGCTGACCAGCTCCTTCTGAGTGTGCCCAGGACTAGTCGGAAGCTCAGAGGGGATCGGGCTTTTGCGGTGGTAGCACCTAAATTGTGGAATGAGCTGCCTTTATACGTCAGACAAGCATCCTCTATATCTGTCTTTAAATCACTTCTCAAAACACATTTGTTTACTTTCCCCTTTGGTACAGCATGACATGTTGACATTTTTAATTAGTTTTTTTATTTTTTAGTTTATTCTATTTATTTTAATTCTAATGTATTTTAAATTTTAGTTTATTTTTGGCTTTTATTCTTATTCTGATATACTTGTTGCACTTTGGTCAACTTCGTTGTGTGTAAAGTGCGTTATAAATAAAGTTGCCATTGCCATAACTAAAATGGGGCATCTCTAGTTCTGCAAGAAAAGCAGGATGGTCACAAAACATTGCTAAGGCACCATTCACAGATACACAGCCAGAATAACAGTAACTTATGATAGAAAGCCAATTTAAGCGACTTATAGAAGGCTGTGTTGCTATTATGTATCAGAATGTGCGGTATGTCACTAGATTCTCTCAACTTTCTACTGACATATGGATGAGCATTTATTTTGAACTCAATAGGTGTATATGAATTTGTGATATAATTATCTTCTGGTAACAATATATGAACAGAATTCGGTATCCTTTACCCATCCATTTTTTCATTATTTATAAAAATAACTGATAGCTTAGGGGAATATGCATGTATTTCTTCTGATTACCAAATTTGAAGTAATTTTTTATTTATTTTTTTAATAAAGGTCCTGCACTCAATTTTTATGGAAAAGTGAATAGTGAATATATAACATTTTGAAGTTAATAACAATTGAAAAGTTTATAATGTTTAAAACTACCATATTCAAATTAAAAGAGACAGACAGAAATTGAAGAGAGCCCGATTTTGAATCCTTTTTCATTCCCATACTAGACAAAGAGTAACTCCCCAACTTATTAAGTTAGTAAAATGAAATAATATCCAAGACACTGTTGCACTGGCTTCCCCTGTGGCCACAGCACAGTGACAGCTTTCCTCTAACTTATGAATATCTTCTGGCTGCAATTTTATACCTTATTCCTCGTCTAAGCTGTACATGTCGTCATGTGCAATGAATCAGACATGAACTGTCAAATCTGTTGTCTTGTAAATACCTGCTCCTGGGTTTCTTCTATTCACTGCTGGCATGACACGTCATTTCATTTACAATCGAAAACTCTGACTGTAATATCTTTAAAGCATATATTAAGATACCCATAAATAGATAATGGATGCTTTAAAATTAATGAAAGATATCAGAAGCTACATAATTCGTAACATTTACAATAGTTTACTGCTGTACTCTGTTTACAAGTTATCTCTTGGTTTATACAGCATGTAGAATGCAGAGAATTCTAAAGCAGTGCTTCTCAATCCGGCCCTCGAGGACCCCAAGACGGTCCATGGTTTTCCTCCAACTCAGCTCCCAGCCAGATAGTCCAAGTATAGGTCTCTACAGTAGTGGGAGTATTAAGAACATAAGAACTATACAAACGAGAGGAGGCCATTCGGCCCATCGAGCTCGCTTGGGGAGAACTTAACTAATAGCTCAGAGTTGTTAAAATCTTATCTAGCTCTGATTTAAAGGAACCCAAGGATTCAGCTTGCATTACGTTATCAGGAAGACTATTCCATACTCTGACTACACGCTGTGTAAAGAAGTGCTTCCTTAAATCCAGTTTGAAATGTTCTCCCGCTAATTTCCACCTATGGCCACGAGTTCTTGTATTTGAACTAATGCTGAAGTAACTATTTGGTTGAACAGCATCCAAACCTGTTAGAATCTTATAGACCTGGATCATGTCCCCCCTCAGTGTCCTTTGTTTGAGGCTGAACAAATTTAGCTCAACTAACCTTTCCTCGTATGACATTCCTCTAAGACCAGGAATCATTCTTGTGGCCCTATGCTGCACCTTTTCTAAGGCCGCAATGTCCTTTTTAAGATATGGTGACCAAACCTGCACACAATATTCTAGGAGAGATCTCACCAAGGAATTGTATAATCTTAGCATTACCTCCCTTAACTTAAACTCCACACACCTGGAGATATACCCCAACATCCTATTGGCCTTTTTTATTGCTTCCCCGCACTGGCGAGAGTGAGACATGGAAGCATCAACATACACACCAAGGTCTTTCTCATAATCAGCTACCTTTATTTCAGTAGGTCCCATAAAATACCTGTACTTTTTATTTCTGCTCCCTACATGGATTACCTTACATTTGTCTATGTTAAATTTCATCTGCCAGGTATCGGCCCAGTCACTAATTAAATCAAGATCCCGCTGTAACTGCTGAGCCGCTATCTGCTATACCACCCACCTTGGTGTCATCTGCAAATTTCACCAGTTTACTGTATATGTTGGTGTCTATATCATTTATGTAAATTATTGAAATGTTAGTGGGTGTGTTGAATGGTTTGTAGGCGGGTCATACAGTTAGAGTGTATGTGTGTGTCAGAAGGTGGGCGTGTCAACAGAAATAGGGTGTGGCAAAGAGGGTGGAACCACGCACATAACTTCCTTGGCACTTTCTGGAAGTATGGCAGTAAGTTTTAACAAGCATAGGAAATGTCTTAAGCTCTATGAACAAATACGAAGCGGGCATTTAATTATAGATTTCTGTTAGTCATAGCCATTGCCTGACCTACATGTCTGGTAAATGTTTTGTCTCTTTCTGAAATAACATTTCAGAAATGGCAGGCCCACTCTATCACACACGTCACCTTTCAGCACCCGCGCCTTCTGAGCTGGGGGGACATCGAAAACATGGACTGCCTGGGGGTCCCTGGGGGGTCCCTGAGGACCAGGATGGAACACATCACCCTGCCATTAACCATTATAGACATTATTACAGTACTATATACTAATATTAATATACAATTTTTTTTCAGTACATTTAATTAAGAGTAAATTTATGACAAATGGAATGGTAGGAAGAAGGAGCCCCATCACATGTATCACATTCACATTCATGTTCAGATGATAAATGAAATCATCTCAGATCATCTGAACAGCAGTGTGACAAACAGCGAGACCCTCTCTCTTTTATTAGATAGCCCTAGTGAATGACTTCCATTTACCTTTCACAACATCATTTTGGTCTTTCCAAATTATTTTGCCATATGCTGTAACCACTTTGACTGCAATTGAAAATATAGCCAGAAATAATGCAGCAGCAATTCATGAATTGTAGTAATTATTGTATTTATAATTACAAGTAGTATTGCAAGTAAAGCTCTCCTCTCAGTAAAACACAAGTATTACTATGTATGTATTATTTAACGTATTTTTATAGCTTGTCTATTGATTTACCTGTAACCAGGTCTGTTCTTTCTTTAATGTTCATGAGCTGGAACCAGACAGCAATATTTCAGTTTCTGTCTCTATTCCAGCAACCACTATGTGTCTTTGTGTCTTGAGCTAAAACAATGCCTGTGATGTATTCCCCTGTTTCACATTGTGAACACACACTCTCTCTAAGAATTCAGTACTCTTCATGTTACATGTAGACATGTAGAGTTTGTGGGCTGACAATCTAATGACAATATATATATATATATATATATACACACACATACACACATACAATACATATACACTCACACACACACACACATACTATATATAAATTAGATGTAAAAAATACTTGCATTCCTCACCCTCAGGTGAAACCAATGAAATTCTGCAGGTTTCAAAGATTTCAGCCTAGTTTATTGCTGCCTGATGGAGCATCACCCTTCAATTCTGACATTAGGAGCTAGTTCAATAACCAATAGATTCATTGAATCAAGGGTCAGTGGTCTTGGTTAAAATTCCATCTGATATGCTGATCCATTTCTTCTTGGCCTTTTTCTTTTTCAAAATTTCATTTTCTGCAACTCTTGATTTCATTACAGTAAAAAGGATATCAGATTCAGAGATTTACCCACTGGTACCATACACATCAGCACTTATACCCTTAAAGCTTAATGTTTCAGTGTATCTCTTGGATAGATGTCATTTGAAATTGAGTCTGTTTATTAAGGCTATGAAGGTCTTAGCTAATGAAAATAATTGTATTTGGATTTTTTTTTTATCAGAAATGTCAAACCTCTTGATTATATATTATTGATTATATACCCATATAATAATTATTAATCTAACAATTAAACCAGAGAACAAAATCCTTGAGTCATTATGTGTGAGTTGAAGGACTCGAAGGCAGGTGTTTGCCGAATAAAGGGGGATTATTTGGGTTGAAACAGGGACAGTAAAGTACGAAGGACCAAGACGGGTCAAAATGGGAAGACGAGTATTGGGAAGTACACAGGCAACAAGGGAACTGGCTTCGATGGCCGGACTGGGGCTGATGAGACAAACAGGTACTTAAATACAAAGACCTACCAGGGCCAACAATCAACAGGCTGGTCTCCCACGTCAGGGAGGAGACAGGAGGGTCAGGAGGACATGACGGGCAAGACGTACAGTAACACCTTGTAGCATGTAATTTACATACATCAGATCTATTAACAAATCTTGCAGAATTAAAATGGTTTATGTAGAATGTGCAACACCAGAAGGTGAGAAATGACTAGGATTTAAATTGTAATCTGTAGACTTCTTTGAGGTGACATACAAACCCCTCCCTGGAAGATCCGTCGGCTGCCACCTTACATAATGAATGTGACCACAATGGTGACAGATATATCAGCAGTTCAGCCTGTAGGATTGCTGCAAAGCAATAATGAGCACTGTCGCATCCGTCAAGGTCGATGGTTAGAGTCAGCCCGATACTCCATTTCTCAAGAAGAACTATGCTAATTGGTGTTACTTCCGACTGTCAATTTGTATTTGAAATGTAATGTATATGTTTATTTAGGGATTAAAAATTAATTATAAAACTCTTTGTCTTAAATTTACTTACTTTTATCAATTAATGATAAGCTGTTTTACACTAAGAACTATCACCTGGTAACACTTTACTTAAGGGGGCACAAATAACACAGCAGTAAACTCTTACTTAATGTATATGTGTTAATTAACCAGAAACTATGTGTTATGTACTAACCACATGTTTGTTCATCAGTAATGAATCATAGCCTTTCATGTATTTCATACATTTGCTGTATTTGTTCATGATTTGTTCTTGAGTAGTAATTAAGTAACTAGGTTACTTGTGCTACCATATCACGCCTCTTTGCCTTTCAGTAAGGAGAACAGCACATACTAAGTGTTTGTACCTTGTGAAACCCACACACCTTACTGTCATATTAATGACCTTTAGTGGTTCCAGACAATGTAAATGCTTTTGCTAAAGCTCACCTTCGATACAAACACAAGCCTTTGTGAGCCGCTTTCCTTCCCACGGGAAGAATACGATATATAAGGTCTATAGATTTATCCATTCAATTTGCTGCATATTATGCACAGAAAACTGCCGCAAAGATACTTGTTTGTCAAAGGTGCTACTCTCAGTTTTAATACATTGAATTCCCCAGCAAACAGACTTTTGCAAGCAAATCCTATACCATGGTCTCTCTTCATTTTAAAAATTAGCATCGTTATGCATATACATGAATTATGAAAAAGACATATCAACTGTATGAACCAAAGCACACACACGGTAATCAAGAGGTACCTGTATACCTCGCTCAGTCATAACATTAAAAACACTAACATCCATCCATCCATTTTCTGAATCCACCTAATCCCAACTGGGGTTACAGGAACCTATCCCAGGAACAATGGACACAGGCAGGAACCAACCCTGGGCAGTCACCAACACATTGCAGGGCCAATTTAGACTCACCAATCAACCTATCCTGCACGCATTTGGACCGTAGGAGGAAACCAGAGCCCCCGGCGAAAACCCACGTGAACATGGGGAGAGCAAGCAACCTTCACACAGAAAGGAACCAGGACCAAACCCAGGACCCTAGCAGCAGCGCTAACCACTGCGCCACCGCGTCACCCCAACCACAAACATATGAAAGGAAATAATTACAACAGCACCTGTCAAGGGTGTCATTATATATTAGGCAAGTGAACAATTAGATATTGATGTGTTGGAAAAATGGGAAATAGGATCTGAGTAACTCTGTGATGACAGATGACTGAGTCATAACATCTCCAAAATGGCAGGTCTTGTGGGGTGTTCCCAGTATGCAGTGGTCAGTCCCTACCAAAAGTGGTCCAAGGAAGTCCAACCAGTGAACTGGCAACGGGGTCATTGATGCACGTCCGGAGCAAAGGTAGCTTGTCTGGTTTTAATGCTATGGCTGATTGTTGTAAATGATAAAGGTCTGACAACAAATTAAACCAATTACTTTGAAGTTCTCTTCACACCATATGATGTACATCAGTTGTCTCCAACCATTTTTTGGTTTTTATATGTGCTGATCTACCGAATCACAATGGTCCTCCTCGGTGTATTTTGCTGACCAATTTGGGGGGTTGGGGTGTCATCTTGATAATTAGTAATTTCATTGTTTCTGTTCAACCTGCCTCATCTGAAATTGAAACTACATGGCAAGTTTTTGTTTACTGGGCTCAGTTGTATCCAAACCACTGAACAGAATAATCACCCTGTGAAAAGTTAAGTCACTGAACAGCTGTTCATGGAGAGAGTACATGTTAATTTGGGTAGAGAAGAAGGCATAATTTGAACTGTTAAAGGTGATGAGGCAAAACCTATGAAGAAAGTGATCTGAAGGACACAAGTTCTACAATCAAATTGTTGTCTTACTAAACAATTGTTACTAAAAGGCAGAGTTTATTTGTAGGAGGTATAGAAAGATTGAGTCATTAGTAAAGAGCTGAAAGTCCTGGATGTGATTCTCCCTGCTGTGAGCACTTTCCATTTACACGCCACACAATCACAAACAGAGTCAGCAGCGGTGTGTGATTTGGAAAGGTGGCATTTGGCTATCATAGGTACTGAAGGATGCCCCCAAAAACATGAAGGAGGGGGTGGAGTTTAGAAATGGGATCTTCCAGGGGAGGGGGTGTGTTGGAAGAGTGTGGGACAGAAAAAAATCTTGAAGTTGATTGATATCCAGCTGCTTTTAAAGAAATGGCTGTTCCGGAAAGTGTTACTTTTTTACCTGCATTGATCGGGGTCATAGTTAAAGGTCATTAACTTACTTGAGGAAATGAATTACAACTGCTAATGAGATATAAATGAGATAAGTGGAATATGTAAAATGCATCATTTGCCATTATATTTGTAACATTTGATTAAGCCTCTTTTTGGATCAAATCTCTCTTTGATTAGGACTGACCTGATGATACTTATTAAATATTTTAAATTTTGACTTACTCTGTAAGACCGGCTTTCAGTTCTGTTAATACAAAGATGTATAATGTCTAAAGAATAGATTATTATGGTTTCATACAGGTTTCCTCTAACTTTTTATTAGTACTGTATATCAGAAATTGGGCAGTTTACAATACATCCATCCATCCATCCATTTTCTCCCGCTTATCCGAGGTCGGGTCGCGGGGGCAGCAGTCTCAGCAGGGAAACCCAGACTTCCCTCTCCCCGGCCACTTCATCCAGCTCCTCTGGGGGAATCCCGAGGCGTTCCCAGGCCAGTCGAGAGACATAGTCCCTCCAGCGTTTACAATACAGTCATGGGCAAAAGTTTTGAGAATGACACAAGTATTGGTTTTCACAAAGTTTGCTGTTTCAGTGTTTATAGATCTTTTTGTAGATGTATCTATGGTATACTGAAGTATAATAACAAGCATTTCATAAGTGTCAAAGGTTTTTTTTGACAATTACATTAAGTTTATGCAAAGAGTCAATATTTGCAGTGTTGGCCCTTCTTTTTGAAGACTTGCGCAATTCGTTCTGGCATGCTCTCAATCACCTTATGGGCCAAATCCTGACTGATTGCCATCCATTCTTGCATAATTACTGCTTGGAGTTTGTCAGACTTTGTGGGTTTTTATTTGTCCAACATCCACTTGAGTATTGACCACAAGGATTAAGTTCTGGGGAGTTTCCTGGCCATGGACCCAAAATGTTGATGTTTTGTTCCCCAAGCCACTTAGTTATCACTTTTGCCTTATGGCATGGTGCTCCATCATGCTGGAAAAGGAATTTTGTCACCAAACTTCTTGGATGGTTGGTAAAAGTTGCTCTTGGGGGATGTTTTGGTACCATTCATTATTCATGGCTGTGTTCTAAGGCAAAATTGTGAGTGAGCCCACTCCCTTGGCTGAGAAGCAACCCCACACATGAATGGTCTCAGGACGCTTTACTGTTGGCATGACACAGGACTTATGGTAGCGCTCACCTTTTCATCTCCAGACAATCATTTGTCTGGGTGCCCCAAACAATCGAAAAGGGGATTAATCAGGGAAAATGACTTTACCCCAGTCCTCAGCAGTCCAATCCCTGCACCTTTTTCAGAATATCAGTCTGTCCCTGATGTTTCTCTTGAGAGCAAAGTGGCTTCTTTGCTGCACTTGAGCAGGCCACCCGCCAAACGTCTTCACCTCACTGTGCGTGCAGATGCACTCACACCTGCGTGCTGCCATTCCTGAGCAAGCTCTGCACTGGTGGTACTCCAATCCCACAGCTGAATCAACTTTTGGAGATGGTCCTGATGCTTGCTGGACTTTCTGGGGTGCCCTGAAGCCTTCTTCACGACAATTGAACCTCTCTCCTTGAAGTTCTTGATGATCCGATAAATGGTTGATTTAGGTGCAATCTTACTAGCAGCAATATCCTTGCCTGTGAAGCCCTTTTTGTGCAAGGCAGTGATGACTGTACATGTTTCCTTTCAGGTAACCATGGTTAACAGAGGAACAACAATGATTTGAAGCACCACCCTCATTTTAAAGCATTCAGTCTGCTATTCTAACTCAATCAGCATGACAGAGTGATCTCCAGCCTTGTCATCGTCAACACTCTCACCTGTGTTAATGAGAGAATCACTGAAATGATGTCAGTCGGCATCATTTCAGTGATTCTTTTATGGCAGGGCTGGAATGCAATGGAAATGGGTTTTTTGGGATTAAGTTCATTTTCATGGCAAAGAGGGAATTAATTGCAATTCATCTGATCACTCTTCGTAGCATTCTGGAGTCTATGCAAATTGCCATCATAGAAACTGAGGCAGCACACTTTGTGAAAACCAATACTTGTGTCATTCTCAAAACTTTTGGCCACGACTGTATATAACTGCTTTTGCTATAGTGTTCATTGTTGTTTAACTTCTCTTCTAGCCTTCTGGCAAAGAGCAAAAGATATTGTTTTTCAAGTTCAAATTGAATGTATTATATTCTATGTGACAGATAAAAAATACCACATACCTTTCCAAATACCTGAAGATTATTCAATTATGAACTGACTTACATCAGGCTGCTTGTACAGACACATAATACAGAAATGAAAAGCAACAGGTATGCAAGTGTAAATGAACAATATGAGTCATTTACACAGACACACATGCATGTATATATCCATCCATCCATCCTCCCATCCACTTTCTATACCTGTTTGTTGTGATGGTCCAGAAACTGGAGAAACTAGAGAACCAGGAGAACACACACACACACACACACACACACACACAGGTTTGTAATAATATCTTTGTTGGGACTCTCCATTAATTTCTGGGGGAAGACTCTAATCACTACTTGATGACCTTAACCCCTACCCAGCCCTAACCTTATCCATAAGTAAACAAACAAAATATAAGACTTTTGTCATATTTCTTGTAATTGAAATAATAGGTTGGCAGCATAATGGAGTACAAAAGCTCGCAATCTAACCACTTTGGACAGTTAAAATACATTTTTTTATAAATCTGTTAGAGCCCAAAGCACAAGAGTTATTTAGTGGATGTGACATTCTTACCACATTCCATCTTGTTCTCATTCAGCATTTTCTAGATAAACACCCCAAAACCATAAAACATCTGAAAATATTTTAGCAACAGTTGTAAATGAGGTCAGAATCTAAAATACCAAGAGGTCACAAATACCTGTTCACAGGCAAATTCTCTCAAGGATATATTTTATTTTCTCCTCAGTCCTGAGCCGTCCTCTGCACTTTTACTCAAAGTCAGTTTTGATAATGGGTTTGGAAGCAGTGCCTTATAAGTTGAGTCGCTAAAGGGTAAAGCAATATAATATGGAGTGCGCATCTATGTTTAAAAATAGGGAAATAGGAAATAGTTGAATAGGAAAAAAATGTTATAGCATATTTTCACAATTCTTCTGTGTAACAAGCTACCTATTCGGATAAATATGTATTTACGCCATCTTAAAACCATTAAAAATATGTTTTTTTTGTTCATCAGTGAAGGGCAGAATAGTGCCTGCATGTTTTCTCAGAATAATAAGAGATGCATCACAGTAATGTGTACTGCTAAACCTTAATTTAAAGCAACTTGCTATTTTCGCCCATTAAATCAGCGTGCATCATGGGAAGAGGACACTGATGGCTTTTTTGTTTGTTGCTATAATACTGGAAAATGCTGGCAAATTGGTTCTGTTTTCCTCATGACTGTCGTGTGGATGTGCTTGTGTGTTTTGGGGCTCATACATGCAAAGTAACTTTAAAAATCCCACCAAAACTTAGATTAGATGCTATATTGACTTATTTACAAACACTCCCCCGCCTGCCGTATTTATTAAAATAAAATATTTCATGTATAGAACCCATGAAAAATAGAGGCTTCCATCTGAATGGGGCCTTACAGCATCCCAAACCCTGCTGACTTAGACATGCACACGCAGGCATGGAGACACAGAGCACAGTGATACATCCTTTGCTTGCTTCCTTTCCCCGTCCTTCCTTAGGCTGTGCTGCTTCTGGGCAAAGTGACAAGTCTTTGAGTGTGTGAAGTGTTCACGCTGTATGTGATAATCTCTGCCTGCCAGGCCTGGGTGTCTGGAGGAGGACCGTGTTTCATCGTGTGTGAGTGTGTAATATTTTTTATCTATATTTACCTACATTTCCTCCTGCTTGTTCCTTTGTCCAGGAGCCTAAACGCAGGTAAGGACCTGGGTGAAGAAGCACCTCCTGCTGCTTGCTTTACAGGATAATTGATTGGCATTTTAATCACAGTTCATGTTTCTAGAATCCTGGGGGTAGTTTGGCATTGTTTGATGGCTGATAAATTTCTGCTGTTTTTTTTTTTTTTAAATTTCCCTATAATTTATTTCAGTTTTCCTTCATTTCTTTATTAAATATACTTTAAACATTGTTAAGATTAGATGATCCACCCCTGTTATAACTGCTTATCCTGGTCAGGATCGCAGTGGGTTATGTGATGAAATGTTAGACAATGTTGCACCATTTTGGTATCTACTGTAAGTCATACGGTAAAGGAGAAAAAAGATACTTAGTGTTGTCCTAGAACTTACCGGGAAAGCTTATGGTATAGAAGCCAAGCCAATCATGAACCATCAATGCATGATGTCACTGAGTCGAGCGTCCATTTGCAGGGCCTTTACGGGTGGCATAACAATAACCGTGAAGATGGGGATTATTTGAATAAGCAGGGTTTGTTTCCTTACACCCCCGCGTGGAGTCTCACCTCGTGCCCTAAGCGGCGTGGGAACAGCAGATCAAAGATGGATGTTGCAGCACTGCATGTCCTTAGCAATCTCACTGGCCGAAGGTTGGCAAAGGTTTCTCACTGTTTTCTTGTTGCCGTATATACTGTACATAGTATGATGAAATTCATTCCCATGTAAGTCTCACAGACTGTGGGACCTAAATCAAAATAAGTATAGCAGCTGATGATAAATACAGTAAGCAATAAATGGCAGAAAATAACACTATGGGAGACAGACAAACACTTAGCGTTTATACATGCAAGAGGTGATAAAATTTCAATGTTGTGAGTAAAAGTCCACAAAAAAATATGCTAAAAATCAATATCTGGAGTATTTCCACACACCATTCCACCACTCAGAGTGCAAGAAGAGAACGGAAGGGCTTTTCTGTATCGCATGAAACAATGCATTTGAGCTTATTAACAATGAATGAATTTACATCAGCTTGTACCATGGGATATACTTCAAATACAACACTGTAAATGCAGAAATACTTTCTATTTTCCAGGTGGCCCCTTACATTCAGAGAAGAGCTGAACCAAGAACGCAGGGTGCTCCTGATGCGTTGTAAGCTATAAATACTTAACATGCAGTTAGATCGCTTGTCTATAGCCATGCAAGGCAACTGAAGGCTACCATATTCATCAGAGTTACTGAAAAGAAACAGACCTTTTTCGGCTGTGATGATTTGGCTCTGCTCTGCATTTTCCAGACTCACGACAGACAGAACATTGGTTTTCTGTCCAGCTAAATGCTAAATTAATTAGGTTTCACTGAGCTGTTGATTGCATGAATCACATAAAAAGTAAAAATAAATACAACCATGCGAAACCAAATGTGCAAGCGGAAGACCCGCTGTGACTTTGCAGTTGTGCCAAAGTAAATTTTTGCCAAGAATAAGTGTCATGGTGATCTAGACCTGCACAGTGTTAATATCGACATGGTACGTTATGCACATGCATGTCACATCGCAAGCAATGTGATAGTCAGCTGGGTTGATATTAGGCTTGGGCAGTATCTCATTTTCATATTGTCATATCATCCAGACATTATCCACCAGTGTGCGATATTTTGACAGTATTTTCAAAAGCAACACCATTCCCGTATTTTGAAATGGTGATAAAATTTTGCCAAATGGCACATTCTCGAGCACAACGTGCAGAAACACCACCAACTTATTTGACAGGCTTCATTGGTAGCTCACTTTTACTTAATAAATGCTGCAAAATATATCAGAGAAAATTTCTAATATAGTGCTGGTCCATTACTGACCACATCTGGAACCATATTATTGACACAGCAAAATGCCATAGGGGCATTCATTCTCTTCCCTTACTTTCTCCCTTATTATATTTTTTTTAATGCAAAATGGTTGAAAACATTTTTTTTAATAATCAACATACTTTCAAACAAATGATTATTCAATGGCATACGCGTTTGTGAGGACACTTCATTTTTGTTTACGGACCATCTAACGACTGAGTCTGATGTCATACGCATCAGCAAATGAAATCATTGCTGTGAATGCTCTTTTCTGCGCGAGCGATGCATTAGCTGAAAATGATTAAATAACTGATTTGAAGAAGATCCTGCTTTATTGCAAAATTATAAAATTCATTTACAAATCACAATGATTGTTTCCTAATTACAATCCAAACTGCTCCAAAAAGAAAATACTTGGAGCTGCTTCAAAGCTGCTTTAAACTGCAGCTGGCAGAAAAGCAGAGTCAGATTCTAATTCAGTTGTGGATGCCGTTTGGATTCACACCAAATGTTACAATGTATCAATGACTAATAGCAGCACTAAAACTCTACATGCATCCATCCTCCAAGTACTTACCCTGAGCAGGGTCACGGGGCGGCCTGGAGCCCATATAAGGATGCAGAGGGTGTGGCGCTGGGGATGCACCGGATGGATGCCGGTATGTCATGGGGCATGCATTCAGTCACACTATGGTCAATTTACAATTTACAAATTCACTTAACCTGCATGTTTTTGGACTGAGAAACCAGACCAGCCAGAATGAGCCCATGTAAATACTGGGAAAACATCTTTACACACAGGGCTGGTGGCATGAGCTGAATCCCAAATGTGGAGATGTGAGCTTACAGTAGTAGCCACTTAAGTAGCATGTGGCAAGAGAACTGCTACACCTCTGTTCAAAATAACCATAGTTAAATAACACCCATTCATTTTTGTTATAACACAATAAATGAGTTTTATTTTCACTTCAGAGCAAAGGAAAGAAAAGTGTACTGAGCATTTATGATGTAACATCCTGTAATGGCTGAGATTTCGGCAGACTGTTACCTTCAGGACTTACATGCAAAAGACCTGTCAGTGACAAGGAGTAGGAGACAATCAAAAATGTGAACCAGGGAGGGATAACTAGGCTAAGGAACCGCACGATGAATGCGGGAGAGCAGGACAGATATCCAGCCATATTAACAGGAGCTAAGGCAGAGGCTGCATTAATCAGGTCGATCCAGACATTCATAGTCGATTGCAAAAATCAGACCCCCCCCACCCGATTGGTCGGCAAAAACTACCGATTGCTGATCCATAAAATGTGTGGCTCCCCCGATTATTTTTTTTGTAAAAGAAATTTACACTATTAATTTAGTTAGAGTGCACAGCGCTGAGGTATTTAAGGAAGAGGCCGTTGTCAGAGTTGCAGGCTGCAGCTAGGGGCTGCGTCTGTTCCGGGCGTCGGAACGGCCGCAACGGCTAACTGGGAGAATTGTTTGATTCGTGGTAATTAATGTTTTGGCTTGTTGCTTTTTCTTTTCACCTTCCCAACTTCAACACCTTCCAGTTCCCCAGGCATAATACATAAACTGCAAGGAAATTTGGGGAACCTGAGAATAAGGAACACTTTTATTACAGACACAGCACAAGGTCCCCTGGCTGCTTAAATATAGCTTAAAGCTTATAAAACTGCCTCACCTGAAAACTGTTGAACAGGAGTAGCCTTGAGTTTTACTGGCGAACACCATCTCACCGGTTCTTAGCATACCTAGCGTGTAGCAGTCAGCTTGCTGAAACACAGAGCTGCATAAAATCTGGAGGAGTTACATCTGGGGGCAGCATTCTGCTGAAGTAGCTTCTAACTGGAAGAGCCTAACTTTGGAGCATCTTTAATTTAAAGCATGCAGGATTGACAACACATTAATATTTGAGTAAATTCAAGTCAAACCAGACGTCCTAGGAAAAAAAAGATATTTCCATGTTTCGCCATACAGTTTGAGGATTTTTTTTTTCTTTTTCCATTAAACCTGTACAATTCACTTAAGGGGAAGCAGGGCATGTGATGCATTGAGGGAGCCTTGGATTGAATGAGGTACAGGGAGGAAAACCTAGTAAGTGGGACAAAAACTCACAGCTCAGAATGAGAAATTATGCTCATCCCCATTCAGTAGAACATTATTTACAGTGGCCTGTAGAAACAGATTTACTGCATTTCACTTTTCCTCTCTACACGCATTGCACGGAGCAGGGATATGATGGTGACTCTCTCACACATTAGGTATTCTGTTTTCAGGCCTATCATAACACCACCAAACCTGATGTAATAGTGCCATTGGGTGTCCAATACTACTATGTTATGGGAAGCTAAAAGGAATTACATGAAGCCTTATGGCACCGCTACCGCTACCAATACATGGAAGCATGGATCTGATTTTTAACCAATGAGATTATGGGTTACAACTTACTCAGCTTCGCAAAGTTGAGATTGGGCCTCACAGAGGGTGAATACACACACAGAGACACACACAGGCATGAACCCACACTAACCCATTTACACTCTGTTGCTGCAGTTTCTTCCACCCAAACAGCTAGAAATGCATAACCACATGTAGTTCATTCAGTTACTCAGTTCCGAATCAGTTTCGATTATAATAATGATTTTGTGATGGAAGTACTGTGAAATCACTTTACAACAATGAGGCTCCTTGTATGTGAAACAGAAAATTGCATGCTTTTAAGTTAAAATATTGCTCTGTCCTTCCATCCAATAATATCACAACCCATTAGATACAGCTGTCACATCTGGTCCAGAATCACAAGTGTCACATGTTCCCTTCCATGGGCGTGGCCACACCCATCTCCAGATGCTTTAAATCTATAATTACTCATACCTGCAGAAAATCTATTAATCAACCTATGTGATTAATTCTTCTTGCTTAGTCTTTCCCTTTATATACTCAATCTGTTTTCCTGGTCTGGCCTATTTTTGAATCCGTTTTTGATCTCCCCGCTCTCTGTTCTCCATTTTCTGCCTTGGATTTTTTTTCTGTTTCTGGTCTTGCTTAAGGTTATGTTTTCTGGTCACCTGATGTTGCTTAGTTTGTTGCCTATACCTACTTTGACTTGAGGCCCTTGCAGCCTCCTTCACTGCTTAAAGCTGAGGAGGACAGGGATAAAGCCTGTCCGTGCAGATCGATGTATGCAGATATTCTTCAGAACATAGTTATCTGAGAAAGATGTACTTGGTGGGGAATTTAACATGGATTACAGTACGTTGCATGTTTAAAATATCATGCATATTAATGTATTAAATTCTTCCTTTTAATAACAGTTCAATGCTAGTTCTGAGTTCACATTGCTAGAGTTTCATTAATGCTTCACGGATTGCCAGTTTCAAAAGTCAAGGACTGTTCTTTCATTCCAGTCTTTGTTTTTCCGAACCATGTGCATAAATTACAGTAGGACTGTAATAACACGGCTCTTTCTACTGGGAGATTTAGAGCTGCGCATTAAATGTACTCTAGCAATTCAAGTGGATAAATACTATAAAAATTATACTACATGTACTGTATGCCAAAACATCACCTTGAGTGAAGACGGTGAGTTCTATTTTAATTTGACGCTCTTCTATACTTCTTAAGATGTTTCTTTACGTACTGCATGTACTTCCTGTCCTTATAGAGTCACTCGTCCCAGAAATCTCTGTGTGGTTGTGTATCCATTCCTCCCCACCCTGTAATCTCCAGACCTCTGAACCTCCCTCAGTCCTGCCAAATTACTCAGGACTGTACTTTAAATAAAGGTCTTCCACAGGAAAATTGAAAAAGTACCTGAGAAAAAGTTGTGACCTTCCACACTTTGCTTGGTTTCAATATATAAAATATTTGGTTACCTCTTGTAAAATCCAGGGGAGGTATATTTTATACATAGAAAATTAGTTTACAATAACTGAAATATTATGAAAACAATGATCACCTATTATAAAATCCAGGGGAGTATATTTTATACACAGAATATTAGTTTACAATAACTGAAAAATTATAATACAATGGTCACTTATTATAAAATGCAAGGGGGTACATTTTATACCTAGAATATTAGTTTATAATAACTGAAATAGTACAGTGACTTACAGTTTGTGTACTAGATGATTGTTTTCCCAATAGTGAGTACCTATCAGCATTAGGGCGAAGTATTAACTAACTGCATGTCTTTGGACTGCCGAAGGAAACTCAGTCAACAAGAGAGAGCATGCAAACTCCACACACATTGAATAAAAGCCCCCACCAAGTCCCCATGCTATTCAGTGAAATTAATTACTTCCGTGTGTCTGTCTGTATACATTGATTGTATGTAACTTCCTATTGACGCATGACTCCCTGAGCAGTATTCCCCTCTTTCATACAGTAGCAGTCCCCCGGACTGTCCACCTTTTTGCTCCCTCCCAGCTCCTGGTAGGAAAAATGTGGATTGTCTGGAGCTCCCTGACGACCGGGTTTGGAAACACTGGTCTATAGGGTGCACAGTTAAACTCTCCGGGTAAATCCAAATATTATATTAGTGAGCTAAAGTAGCTGGAGGAAATTGTGAGTGATGCAAACTGCAGAGACAGAGACGCTGGGTGTGGAATTGAACCCACAGCCCTGGAAGTGTGAGGCTATAATGATGCCCAGTGAATCACCTAAATCCAAATCTGTTAGCTGTTAAAGTTAAGTAAAATGTGTAATCAGATAGTTTAATGAAGTCTATTTAGCCCTTCTCAGTGAGGAATGGTATGACCTGGCTAGGATTGTAAGAATCCATTATTACGCATTAAAATGGAGTGGGAGCAGGGTCGCCAAAACACTAAGCAGCTGGAAAAATAGTTAGTTAAATGAGTTACCCTTCATCCTGTTCTCAGATATTGTGGCAGGTGCCTGAAATGCATAGGGGCTAGAGTGCAGGGACTCTGGGGTTTCTCCTGTGGTGTGGGGAGCACTGGCACACAGTGTAGATGATCTAAGTGATAATTAAGTGGAACACATGGAGTTTCTCTGTCTCGCCTTCAGTTTGTGCTCCGTATCTCCTGCAGACCCTTAGTTCTGGCTGGCAGAGTTTATTCTGCAGTGTAGTTCCCATCTCCACAGCTGTCAAAAAGCTGACAGATACCAGTGGGCTGAGAAGGAGGATCTTTTCGGTTCCATATTCATGTACTCATATCCAAATCATCAGTTCATTTACTTATTCTGCAACTGTAGGGAGCCCCAGCATATATTCTGTTTTTACATATTACTCACATAAACACATAAACAAAATAGTGCCCAGAGTTCCCATATGGCATCTATACAAAGCCTTTAATTATTTAATTGCTTTAAATAGTTATTTCCTAATTCTCTGATGACCTACAGGATTTACCATTTATAAGCATGTGTTAACACTGTCAGAGCTTTTATAGAAATTAGATTTAGGACAATATCAATATGATTGAAAGCAACAAAACAACCTGGGTTTATTTGCCCGAACGATTGATAGGCACAGAAAAGGCAAGTTAACTTGCTAATAATAAATGTCTTATAGTGTAATGGCAGGCTGGTATGGAATAGCCCAAACTGCAATCATACTCACCCAGCTGAGCCTAAGGATAGCCCAAACTGCAATCATACTCACCCAGCCGAGCCTAAGGATAGCCCAAACTGCAATCATACTCACCCAGCTGAGCCTCAGGATAGCCCAAACTGCAATCATACTCACCCAGCTGAGCCTCAGGATAGCCCAAACTGCAATCATACTCACCCAGCTGAGCCTCAGTAGACAGGATGGCCAACAAGACCGGTCTATTTAACACAGAGTGACAGAAAACCAGGGTGGTGGAACTTGAAGGTGTGACACTTAACAACTGAATCATTCATCATCTCGTCATTCTTTACATAGCCAGTAGGTCTAAATAATCAGGATGAATCACTGTGTCTCAATTGTCAGATGAGCATTGGAGTGTGGGCGAACTATAGACCTGGACCAAGCTTTTCTACAATGTACTATAAGCAAAAGATATTATAAGATCAGTGATATATCACACAATATGAACGAAATATTATGGCCTTGCCAGGTCATTCAACAATTAAACAGAATAAACTTTCACTACACATAAGATTTCCATGACAATGACCGATGATGATAATCCTACTGAGTAATCAGATGGAAAGATAAACAAAGACGTACAGTATCATATGGAACATAAACAGAGGGCATTCATCAAGACATCATGCATACTATTGTTTTAATTGTTAAGATTTTTGTACATTTTGAATCATAGACACAATCTGTTTTTGAGGCGTGCTTTTTGAGAACACCTTCGATATAAACTCAATGTCCAGAAGTTTCAGGAACTCTCTCCTCACATCTCCATCCATTCCCTAACTCCAAACTCTGCCCATTCCCTGTGATCCTTCATTGTAACTAAAATGGGCTATTATGTCAACAAGGCACTGAAGTATGAATTTCAGTATGTAATTTCCTGAGGATAAACAATGTATGACCACTTTTTACTTCTTTGACCATCTAAATGAGATCTACACAGAACCTGTTCTCTGTAGCTTGATTCCATAATTGCCCATCTTGAACATGAATTCATTCTTGCATTTTTCACAATCTATTCTTGATTCTGTCTTTGCTAAGCAGGGGTATCACTTGCTTCTACTGCCTTGTTGCTTGGGTGGGCATTAAACCCAAAATGGCTCCAATGTATTCCCCATAATAGAGTTCTTTTGGCCCTCGGGAAAGAGGGCAGGTCTCACCCGATGAGCAGATATAATGATGCCCTGGAGTGTGGTCCTGTCCTGTATGGTGCTGGACCTGAACAAGGCAGTCAGTGATGATGTGAGGATGATGATGGCTGTGTAGAACTGTACCATCACATTCTGCGGAAGGTTGAATTTCTTCAGTTGCTACACAAAGTACACATTGCATTGTGAGACAATGTTGTTCTTCCATTAAAGGTCTTGAGAGATTATGGTTCCCAGGAATCGGAAGGTATTAACTGCATTAACTTTTACACTGTAGATGGCGGGGTGTGCTTTTCCTAAAGTCAAGGCTTCAGAGAATTAAGCTACAGATTGGTTTAAGTGTCTGGACTCATTATCATCATGTGAGCCCGATTAGCATTGTGTCGTCTGCAAATTTCAGGAGTTTAACGGTTGGGTCGTTGGAGATCATTTGTAAAGAGAGAGTCGAACAGTGGAGAGAATACACAGCCGCTTGGGACTCCAGTGCAAAACAGAGTATCTGATGTATGTTTTCACAGCTTCACATGCTGTCTCCTGCCTGTCAGGAAGTCAGTGATCCATCGACAGATGGAGTCAGGCACAGTAAGCTGAGAGAGCTTTGATTGAAAAAGTTTCGGAATTACTGTATCAAATGCAGGGCTGAAGTCTACAAACAGTAACCATATGTAAGATCATCTAGGTGTGGAAGGATGTAGAGAAGGCTCACATTGATTGCATTGTCTGCTGACCTATTGGCCCTATGTGCAATTGAAGAGGGATCAGCTAGTAGTCTGTTATTGTTTGGAGGCAGGAGAGTACATGATTCTTGAAGATCTTCCTGACCACAGAGGTCAGGGCAACTTGTCTGTAATTATTTAGAACTTTTATTTGTGATTTTGAAGACGATAGTAGTGCAGAATGCAGGCAGGACAGTGCAGAGGTCCAGAGATTGATTAAAATTGTCTGCCTGTCAGTGGTGCCTGTTTATTTGCACAGTGTATCACGGAGGCAACAGAGTCAGAATCAGGACTCAAGATTTCCTTGGGTTTTGTCTTCTGGAGAGTCTATTGACATTCTGTTGGCAGATCATTAGTTCTGGTGGGGGGAGAGGAAGCATGCAGGGTGAAGTGTGAATCATAGGAGGAAGAGGGTCCCAGGTTAACTTTGTCGGTACAGTATAATTTGTTTAGATGGTTAGCCAAAAGATGATCATCCATAGAGTGGGTGGTGCTCTTCTTATTGTATTCTACAGCCTTCCTGCATGCCTTTTCACACTAAAGATGAAGTTTTCAAAGTATGTATGTTTGACAGTTCTGATACTCTTATGCAACCTGTACTTGGCAGTCTTGAAGAGTTTATTATCCCCACTCCTACAGGTTTCTTCCTTTGCCCTATAAAGCTGTCTAGGTTCTGCTGTTAGTGATAGTTTTGCATTGTTGTAAATAACCCCGAACCTTGTAGGGATACATCTGTCCTCACAAACACTGATGTACGATGTCATAGTCATTTGCCGAGGTTCCTGATTGCTACCCTGAAAACATCCCAGTCCATAGAATCAAAACAGCTCTGTAGCTTTTGTTGGTTCACTGGTCCATATTTTCACCTTGGGTACATTGGGCTTGGCTCAGTTTTGTCTTGCCTGTATTTCGCTATAAGGTGGACAATGGTGTAGCTGGAATGCCCCAGAGCCACATGAGGGGATGCCTGGATGCATCTTTGACTGTGCTGTAGGTCAAAAGTTAAGTTCTCTGTCCTTCCCTGATGGCACCTGTCATGTGCTGTCTTTATTTACAGAGATCCTTACTTGGATATGCCCTTTTAAAGTCCCCTATGATGAAAAGCAGGGAATCCGGATTGTTCCGTTCCACCCCAGTTATCTGCTCAGCTTGTGTCTGTTGTTCTTTACATACGCAGGACTGTGATGGAATACATATGCCAACCAGAATAAAAGAGATATATTCCTGGGGAGCAAAACCACCACTTGCTGTGCATTTCAGGTCAGAAGAACCTATTTTCAAAAGCGCTGTAACGTTGTTACTCCAGCCTTCATTAACAAAGAAGCAAATTCCTCTTTCACTTGTATTTCTGGAAAGGAGCAGCTCACAATCTGTTCCGAACAGCTGAGAGCCAAGAAGCTATGGTGCACTTTCCAGATTTGACATGTTTCTGTGAAGCATAGGGCAGATGAGATGGACACATTCTCGTTTGTCCTGGTCAGTAGTTTCGGTTAGTTCAGTTTGTTATAATTACAAAGTGGTCGGATCTGTCTCCTTCTCTGCTTCACACAGGGACAGGACTGCAGCTCCATTGACTGACACATCCAAAAATCAAGTAACAACAATAAATCAATTTACTCAGTGTGACAACCCAAACTAGAAATGATACGTGGGGTGTGTGGCTATGTATTCTTCTGTCTAATATTGCTCATTTTCCCCAGTTATAGCTCTCATCTGTTCCACAATGTGATGGAATTTGCCTAAAACTCTGTATCATCATTATAATTATGATAACTACAATCCTACGCATTTATCAGATGTTCTTCATGTAGTGCAGGGGTGGGCAATCTTGTCCACAAAGGGCCAGTGTGTATGCCGACTTGTGGGATAACCTGTAGGTCAGCTGTTCAAACCCCGGTGTGGGGACTCTTCAGCCAATCAGTCCTCTAATTGGGGAGCTGCAGCAAATACCTGCATACCCAAGGGTCTTTGCTGGGTAAGATTTCCCACCCCCGATTTGGCGTAATAATCCTTAAATCTTATTTCTAGGAATCTGAGAGAAACTCGAGTGGAAAAAAACATACACTGTAATATAGCAAATATGCATATCACATTGTATTTATACACTGTAGTATTTATGCAAGTTGGATAAGCAGTTGTGTAACGCAGTTAATCATTTTTAGAGAATGATAATATAATGAGGGCCACACAGTGACTTGGTGGGTGGTCTCACACCTCTGTGATTGGAGGTTTGAATCGCACCTCCAGTTCTGTGCATACAGAGGCTACATGCTGTCACCATGTTGTTCCGGCTTCCAGAGGGTATTCCAGTGTCTAGCCACAGTTCAAAAAACATAGAAGAGAATCAACCAAACTTAACTGAATAGAGTCAATATCAATATCGACATTAAAATATTATTATGTAATCATTTTAGTCTGCTGTCTTCCTGTTGTGGCAAATATACAATTTATTTGAAGTTAGTAACTTACAAAAACAAACTGGATGTTTGGTCGCTAGTTGTAAATCAAATATATAATAAGTTACTATATCATATCATGTCTGATACAAATATAGCGGAGAAGTTCTGCTACAGAGCTTTGAAAGCTGTCGTATCACAGTCACTGTGCAATACAAACACAAACAGAGTTTCCCTCAGGATCAATAATACATCTTACTTTACCCTATCTGCACTACATTTAACTTGCTTTACATTTGACAAAAGTACAAACATAACATACACTTTACAAAATGTGCATACATTTACTCCAGTGCAAAGCCAGGGCAATTTTTTGTGCATTATATAATATTTTTTTATAAAAATCAAAGTCAAGGTTTTAATTAATTATAATTATAATCCCCTTAACACTGATGTCTGCAGGTTCACTGATAAAAAAAATAGCAAGAGAGAAGCAGAAAATCTGTCATTACGAGTTAAACTTGGGGAATCCGATCTCATCAGTCCAGCACTCCATCTTATTCTGTTGATGCAGGTAGAGAAAGCTTCTTGGTAACTGTCCTTACAAAGCTTGCATATTCAGTGTGCCCTTACCCCGTTTCAGCGCAGCTGTTCACAGCCACTGTCTGACGCGCTGAAAGCCAGCAGGGCATCATTTTGCAGTAAATCACTTTTCTCTTGCCAGCACTGCAGCATCCCTGGACATGAGTAAATAATTTTCTCCCTAGGGAGGTAAGTGCTCAGCTTGGTTAATCACCATTTCCATCTGTCTAGTTGAATTTCTTAGCCACTCCTGTCTGCTCTAAACACATACATTTCAAGTCACAGGTAGGCGTGCTACTGGATAATCCCCATCAGCCTCCAAAATCAATAAGTCCAAAGGTTCTGTGAAGGGGGATTATGAAATAAGGGGAAAGAGTATCTTTTGATGGAACAGAGGACAAAGTATTCATCCTGTATGATGTACATAGGGTCTCCATGGAATTTCATATCAGTCACCATAATTGGCTTTACTGTTGAGTGATTTAAGCCGCATATGTAGCTATATATATAAAGTGAAGCTAGGTGAGCAGTTCACTTTCTTGGCTTAGTTTTTGGAAGGTTGTCTGTTAATAGACAGAGATGTAAGTTGCCAGTCTGTGAAACATTGTAACCTGCTTCCCAATTGCTTCTGCCTTTTCTTACATAGCTTCTCCTTTTCATATAACCTTCTTGCAATCATGAAAGGACAGACAGCTGTGTGATGAGCTCCGTGCCTTCAGCCTTCTCCCCGGCTGTCAGTATTGGGCTGCTCATGCGTAGGCTGGCACCACTGTTTCTTTCCCTTTCTCCTTCTTCTTAGAGGAGCTGGCCTGTGATTGGCTGGCCACCTGACTACTTCGTCACAGAAGGGATCTACCTGAAACTCAAAAGTGTTCTCTAATGTTAGGGAGGCGTTATGAGATACAACAAAACTTGTGTCCGACAGCTACGTGAAATATGATTAAAAAATGATTTCCACCTAGAAAAACTTTTTAATTAACAATATTTTCCAGCCTTCATTCATTACAAATTGCAACATTTATACATTAGACATATTAAATTGCATAATGTTTTTATTATTCTCATTTTATTACAAAAGTTTCTTTTTCAGGACCAGTCCCTGTCCTGCCCTGTCTATCACCAGCAGGTGTGACTGGACCAGCCCATTCTGGTATGATAATGACCCACGCCAGGGTCTTCTTATTCTCAGGCCCAGTGTTTCCTGCCCTTCATGTAGCCCTTATTACAGAATATTATTTTCCATCAGACCTCGTAACTATGACAAATCTGGGAGATTTTAAATGAGAGACACTATAATATATACACTATAATGCCAAAAGTATTAGGACACCCCTCCAAATCATTGAATTCAGGTGATCCAATCACTTCCATAGCCTAGTGCTGTAGTTTTTTGTGGTCTCGGTCTTGTCTTGGTCTCGACTCTAGTCTTGGTCTCGGACATAGCGGTCTCGATGGGATGGGGAAAAAAAGAGAAAACAGCACATCCTCACAGAACAGTATCATTATTTATTACTCGCCTCAATTCAAATGCAACCAGTCAGATACATCTATTTTAAAAACGTTACATTTTATACATTTTCTCAACGGACATTGCCAGTGCTTCACAGTCCACACACATCATACACATCGCATCATGGCGAAGTCGGCAAAGAAATGTCCGAAAATGTCCGCGAAGTCTATAGCATAGTTATAATTCAAATAAATTAGGTATTTTACATTGATTAGAAAGCACGGTCTTGGAGGTGCAAGTCAATCTGGAGGCTCATTCTCTTCTTTTCAAAGCAAAGGATCATTACATAGCTGTATTCATACAGTAGCTTACCTGAGGCCTCTGTCCCTGGTATAAGAGACTTAATATGAACATCTTTCTGGTACATCCCATCTCTTTCCCTTGACGAGGTCTGATAAAATGGTTATAGGAGAGGATTGCTGAGAATATTATTTTCCATCAGACCTCGTAACTATGACAAATCTGGGAGATTTTAAATGAGAGACATATGGACAATATAATTGAAAAGATAACATGAATTTGATTTAACGAGTAATAACACTTTACAGCAATACCTTTTTTCTCTACAGTTGATCTGGGTAATGTGATGTCGATTCTAGCCCTAGTCTGTTTTCGTTCTTGGTCTTGGTCTCGCCTTAGTGTGTCTTGGTCTTGATCTTGGACTTGGTCTTGGTACCCTCAAGTCTCGGCAGTGTCTTGGTCATGATACCCTCCGGTCTCTGCAATGTCTTGGTCTCAGTTTAGGTGGTCTTGACTACAACACCACCATAGCCACAGGTGTATAAATTCAAGCACCCAGGCATGCAGACTGCTTCTAGAAACATTTACGAAAGAATGGGTCGCTCTCAGGAGCTCAGTGAATTCAAACGTGGTACCATGATAGGATGCCACCTGTACAATAAGTCCATTTGTGAAATTTCCTCGCTCCTAAATATTCCATGGTCAACTGCTAGTGGTTGTATAACAAAGTGGAAGCAAATTGGGAACAACAGCAACTCAGCCACGAAGTGGTAGGATGCGTAAAATCTCAGAGTGGGGACAATGCATGCTGAGGCGCAGAGTGTGCAGAAGTTGCCAACTGTCTGTGGAGTCAATAGCTACAAACCTCAAAACTTCATGTGGCCTTCAGATTAGCTCAAGAACAGGGCATACACCACTTCATGGAATGGGTTTCCATGGCCAAGCAGCTGTATCCAGGCCATACATCACCAAGCGCAATGCAAAGCGTCGGATGCAGTGGTGTAAAGCACACCGCCACTGGACTCTAGAGCAGTGGAGGCGTGTTCTCTGGAGTGACGAACCGCGATGGCAATCCGATGGATGGGTTTTGCGGTTGCCAGGAGAACAGTACTTGCCTGACTGCACTGTGCCAAGTTTGGTGGAGGGGAGATTATGGTGTGGGGTTGTTTTTCAGGGGTTGGGCCTGGCCCCTTAGTTCCAGTGAAAGGAACTCTTCATGCTGCAGAATTCAAAGCCATTTTGGACAATTTCAAGCTCCCAACTTTGTGGGAACTGTTTTGGGGATGGCCCCTTCCTGTTCCAACATGACTGCGCACCAGTGCATAAAGCAAGGTCCATAAGGACATGGATGAGTGAGTCTGGTGTGGAGAGACTTGACTGGCCTGCACAGAGCCCTGACCTAAACCTAACAGAACACCTTTGGGATGAATTAGAGCAGAGGCTTCAAGCCCGGCCTTCTCATCCAACATCAGTGCCTGACCTGTAATATACAGTAGCAAATGCTCTCCTGCAAGCTCACCTCAAATATTCCCATAAACACACTCCTAAACCTTGTGGACAGCCTTCCCAGAAGAGCTGAAGCTACAGTATTATAGCTGGACAGGGTTGGCCAACTCCATATTAAAGCCTATGTATTAAGAATGGGATGCCATTAAAGTTCATGTGTGTGTAAAGGCAGGTGTCCCAATACTTTTGGTAATATAGTGTATGTGCTTGCCTTTGCCCTACTCCTTTGTCACCATTGTAGATGTTGGTATTATGTGCTTTTGCTCATGTTCCAGCAGTGTTTCTCCTCACTAGTCTTAGCCCTTGTTAAACCTTGTTTCTCTGCCTGGCTTCGGTTCTGATCTCTCGTTTTTTTCTAGTTGCTTGTGCGATTGAATAAAGTCTCTCTCATTTCATCAAAGCGTCACTGGATCTTCCTTCACGACAATTAAACATTATATAGAATTTAAAAATAATAAATATCAGGATATTCTTCCATTAAAAATCTTGCGATCAACAGTAGACATAGTAAGATAGTGTATTGGGGTAACTCTCCAACCTCATCGCTCTGTGTGGATTTTTAATCTTCTCCTAGTGCTGACATGGGTTTTCTGCAAGTGCTTTCCTACCACAATGTAAAGAAATACTGCTCACATGAACAGCCTTTTAAATTACTTACACATTGGGTAGGTAACAATGCCACTGTTCTAGTTAGTCTACTTTCAAACCTAGCCAACCACCTACCCATAGTATATTTTCATTTGAAGTTTTGTATGAGTTTTCAACAGCTAAATTGTTCAAAACAGTCTAGCGAAGTTTCAAATTATGGAAAAGTTGTGTCGGCTATTCTTTTTAATCACCGTGTGCTGAATATGTTTGATTCTAGCCTTTCTTGGCAGCGTCGGAGTACCTCGCCTTTCCTCCATCAATCACATTTACAGATCCCATTTGTTGTAATGGGCCCTCAAAAACACGCCTGGTCAAATGCTGCTCCACTTGAGTGAGCAGACGCTATCGCTCTGCACTGAGACTGGTAGGCCCTCATTTCAGACAGCAACAGACTGATTGCACAATAAAAATGCAGTGACGTTTATTGGACTTTGGAAGAAAATCAATTTATTTCTGCAAAGTTGAAATCTGAACAAAAAAAGGGAGATGCCTGGCACTATATCAAACTCTCATAGATGAGTAACGTGTGCCCTCATTTGCTAACACCAGTGGCACCCTGGCAGTGTTTTCACCACTCAGAGTATGGGGTAAATTTATTTTTTCTTTTGATAAAATTTCCCTAGATAATTTCCCCCCCCCCCGATATGTATGTATGTGTGTGGGTGAGAATGAAGCAGTAATTACATTTGTGACAAAGTGAAAAAAACAGAAGCACATATGTCACCAGGGAATATGATCAGTTACTGTTCATTTAGGAATTGATAGCCCATACTAATGACTTGAATTAATTAATTTGAGACATTATGTAAAAAGGTCAGTAATTTCAATTCTGGCCGTGATTATTAATTTTCTGTTATTAATGTTTTTTGTGAGATTCTTCGGGAAAAATGATAAATGTTTAGTTCAAAAGTCTCGATTTCTAGCCTTTTTCATCATTTGTAATCAAACACAGAATGAACTCATTACTGCTCAAGTTTTGGTTCCCTGGGAGGTAGATTCAGGATTAGTGTTCTGAAAGCTACAATAAAGCAATGACCATCTGCTTTGATTGCACCATGCAGTAATTTGAGTTGGAGAAGTCGGTCATGGAAGGTTGAGTAGTTCCTTCAAACCGAATCAGACCCTGCATTTACGGGAAAGAAATAGGCTCCAGTTCTGATAAGACCACTAACTCATTTGCTAATAAAATTTGCAGAAAACTTGGCCGGAACATGAAAGCCTGGCAGCACCAAAGCATTTAATGAGTATGATATGCTGGCTGCCATTGCCAAATTATAATCTCATTTTATGCAGTTTAATAAAAATTGCATATTCTTATCAGAAGAAAACAGCGTACACTTTTCGAATTCACTCGGAATTACCAGCAGTCTGACTCACTACATGTATTCCCGTCTGTCCACCACGGACTGATGACGCTTTGCAGTTTCTCACAGATGGCGGCCTTTGTTGCTGCTCTAATTTTTTTGCTGTGCTTGAGCATAGAGAAGCACAGAGAGGTGCAGCTCTCAACCACAGGTGGCAACATACATTATATTGCCATAATTATTCTGGCAAAATTCATGTTCATATGTATCTAGAGAGCCCTCTACCACTTAGGGCATGTAAACACTAGTAGGGCAGAAAATGAAATAATGACTATGGGCTTAATGAAATCACAATTATAGGAACAAGGCATATTGGGGCATAGTTTCATAATAGAACAAAGAATCAAACCACTTCCCTTCTGCTGCTAAAACTCACGCCAAAGAATGCTAACAAACAACCTCAAGGGTTAAGCTGACGGCAGCATATAAAACTTTTCTGACTATGCTGGCAGTTGGCAGATAAATTAAAACCCTTCTGGATAGATAACATATCTGTCATGGCACTTCTTCTTTGCCTTGGTCCTATCATGTTTTATCTTGATTTAACGCTATGCCTTTCAGCCCAGTCACACAAAGTGTTCTGTGCATACAGTTATGTGTCACATACACTTGATAGGTTTACTCTCTGTTGCACCATCTTTGACTCCATCGAATTATGATGCTTAGACACCATAACTTTGGAGGTGTCATCTTACAGCAGTTTTTTGCTGCCTATCGTTACTGTGAACAAACCACATCCATTTCAATGTATATGATCCATCCACCCATTGTCCTGCTGCTTATCCAGGTCAGGGTGCATGTGAGGTGTTCCTATGAAATGATTAAACTTTTCTCTCATGTTTGCATCCATAAATGATCAGTCCGAAAATGGCATGACATCCATATCGCAGTGCCTTCTAGTGGCCTAGCTGTGTTACACAGAACACTGCCTGCACTGTATGGAGAGGTGTCTAGTCAGATCTGCTTCTAAGGAAGGGTGGGCCCAGGGCGAGCCACTGATTTGGGGCCCCAGCTGAGGCCAACATAGACCATGTAATGAGTATCACTGTGTCTGCTATTGCTTGGTCACTGTAATACAGATGCAACTGTAATGAAGACTAACAACTCACCGATCGCTGGAAGTCTACAGTGTGTCCTTTCTGGACTAGCGAGCGCCAAACGGTAGCTTGGCCACACAGGTTACCTTAGCCTAGGCTATGTGATCAGATGGCCACAGTAGGATTTACATTAAGTATATTTCCAGTGTATTTGTAGTAGGGGTGTAATGGTTCATAAAACAAATGGTTCAGTACAGACCTCAGTTTTGGGTTCACAGCTAGTCGGTACAGCATGGAAAAACAAAACTTGCTTCGAAAATATTTATTATTAAAACTGCAAACACACAACACAATTAGAAACAGTTGTAATTCAAAGGCGTTGCGTCTGTTGGCGTACCTGAATGACAAAAACTAAAAGATGCTTATTTGCACATTGTAAAAACAATTATGTGAAATAAACAAATAACATAAAAATATAATATAACAGCAATCATAATAAAATAAATCACCTGCTCTCTGCTATCGAGTATGGCCACATATCTGTAGCAAAATACACCCCTATAGCCTATAGTCTGAAATTCCTGGCAAAAGTGCGACATACTAACTCACAGAGAATGTATTCTGCATTGTGCTGGTCATACACACACTCGGATGTTGTCGTAGCACATGGGGTGTATTTCCAGCAATATATCCAAGGATGACAGAACTAACAGGTGGTCTTGGTCTTATCAGCTATTCTCTCTCTCTGGTGTTGCTTTGCTTTATTGGGAAAATGTTCCCAAACTGGTGATTATGACTGACTTTAACCAGCATTAGCCATAATCACATACTCACAGTCACAATTAGCATGCTTTCCATGTTGAATATCTACTCATGAACTGTAGAATTGTCCATGTCAAAATGATGTATTCAAACTAAATGTGAGTGCATATACTGAAAAAATTTATTGATTGATTGGTTGCTTAATTCATTAATTAATTGATTGATTGATTGATTAATTGACGTATTATTAGTGGTATTATTACCCTCATTAGCCTCTGGGTCCAATGATGTCCTCATAGGATAGGATACACTGAGTCACATAGATAAGAATTGAAAATGTATGGATAAAAGGATTAAAGGATTCCATGTTGAATATCTACTCATGGACTTAGGCTCTGCCCATGTCAAAATGATGTATTCAAACTAAATGTGGGTGCATATACTGAAAAAATTTATTGATTGATTGGTTGCTTAATTCATTGATTAATTGATGTATTATTAGTGGTATTATTACCCTCATTAGCCTCTGGGTCCAATGATGTCCTCATAGGATAGGATACACTGAGTCACATAGATGAGAATAGAAAATGTATGGATAAAAGGAAATTATCACCACAGATGGGAAAACATCAGAATATGCAACATAACCAAAGTGTACCACTTGACTGGGCAGGATGAACATGTGAACAGTGTGACACAGGAATAGGAAGAATTTGGGTTTGGGGAAGGGCTAGTGCAGGCTGTGGGCAGTAACCAGAGCCTAACCTCGATGTTACATGGGGACGGGCTAGTGCAGGCTGTGGGCAGTAACAAGAGCCTAACCTCGATGTTACATGGGGACGTGCTAATGCAGGCTGTGGGCAGTAACAAGAGCCTAACCTCGATGTTACATGGGGAAGGGCTAATGCAGGCTGTGGGCAGTAACCAGAGCCTAACCTCGATGTTACATGGGGAAGGGCTAATGCAGGCTGTGGGCAGTAACAAGGGCCTAACCTCGATGTTACATGGGGAAGGGCTAGTGCAGGCTGTGGGCAGTAACAAGAGCCTAACCTCGATGTTACATGGGGAAGGGCTAATGCAGGCTGTGGGCAGTAACAAGGGCCTAACCTCGATGTTACATGGGGAAGGGCTAATGCAGGCTGTGGGCAGTAACCAGAGCCTAACCTCGATGTTACATGGGGAAGGGCTAGTGCAGGCTGTGGGCAGTAACAAGAGCCTAACCTCGATGTTACATGGGGAAGGGCTAATGCAGGCTGTGGGCAGTAACAAGGGCCTAACCTCGATGTTACATGGGGAAGGGCTAGTGCAGGCTGTGGGCAGTAACAAGGGCCTAACCTCGATGTTACATGGGGAAGGGCTAGTGCAGGCTGTGGGCAGTAACAAGGGCCTAACCTCGATGTTACATGGGGAAGGGCTAGTGCAGGCTGTGGGCAGTAACAAGCGCCTAACCTCGATGTTACATGGGGAAGGGCTAATGCAGGCTGTGGGCAGTAACAAGGGCCTAACCTCGATGTTACATGGGGAAGGGCTAGTGCAGGCTGTGGGCAGTAACAAGGGCCTAACCTCGATGTTACATGGGGAAGGGCTAGTGCAGGCTGTGGGCAGTAACAAGGGCCTAACCTCGATGTTACATGGGGAAGGGCTAGTGCAGGCTGTGGGCAGTAACAAGAGCCTAACCTCGATGTTACATGAGGACGGGCTAATGCAGCCTGTGGGCAGTAACCAGAGCCTAACCTCGATGTTACATGGGGAAGGGCTAGTGCAGGCTGTGGGCAGTAACAAGAGCCTAACCTCGATGTTACATGAGGACGGGCTAATGCAGCCTGTGGGCAGTAACAAGAGCCTAACCTCGATGTTACATGGGGAAGGGCTAGTGCAGGCTGTGGGCAGTAACCAGAGCCTAACCTCGATGTTACATGGGGAAGGGCTAGTGCAGGCTGTGGGCAGTAACCAGAGCCTAACCTCGATGTCACATGGGGACGGGCTAATGCAGGCAGTGTGTCAGGGTCGGCCTTCCGCTGTGGTCCTTCCGTGCCCCTTCCCCGTTTGACCAGCAGGTGGTGCTGGTCATCCCGTCCATACGTCAGTCCTTGTCATCCCGTCCATACGTCAGTCCTTGTTTCTCCCCTGTCTCTTGTCTGGTCTTGTGGCTCAATGTATTAAGCATGTGCTGTCTGTTTGCCCCTCGGTCCTGTGTTCCCTCTTGTTGTGAGTTCGAATCCCGCCTCCTCTGTTTTTGTATTTAGCTCCCTGGTGTTTTCCTTTATGCTTAATTATTCCTGGTGTTTGCTTTGTAATTGGTTTTGGTTTTGTTTCTTGTTCCCCTGCTTATGTTATTGCCTATGTACCTTCCACGTGTTGATATATGCTTCCTTGGTTAGTGTTTAGTTTCCCTGATTGTTAGTGTCTTTGAGTTAATTGGTTTCACCTGTGTCCTGTTTCCCTTGTCTTTGTTAATCAGCCTCACCTGCCCTGTGTTAGTCATTACCCCCGTAGTATATTAGTTCCTGCCTTTGTTCTGTTCCCCGCTGGTTCATCGCGTCGTGTCTCGTGTCTAAACTATTGTCTCTGAGGTCTACGCTCGTCTATGCCCTTGTCTACGCTCGTCTATGCCCTTGTCTACGCTCGTCTATGCCCTTGTCTACGCTCGTCTATGCCCTTGTCAAGGCTTGTGTCTGGTTTTTCCCTTGATTGTAGTTTACCTTAGTGTCGTGCTAGTTAGTTTTCCTTGTGTGTTATTTAGTCTAGTTAATTACTACCTGTTTTAGTTTTGACCGCTCGCGGTCTCTTTGGTTTTCTTGTGTTTTGTTGTCTTTGTTAATAAACCACTATATTGTTCCTGGAGCCGCAAGTGTTTCATCCGCCCCTTATTCGTGCACCATGCCCCGTTCCCGTGCCCGAGATGCCCGCAACCTTGACACAGTGGGCAGTAACCAGAGCCTAACCTCGATGTTACATGGGGAAGGGCTAGTGCAGGCTGTGGGCAGCAACCAGAGCCTAACCTCGATGTTACACGGGGACGGGCTAGTGCAGGCTGTGGGCAGTAACCAGAGCCTAACCACGATGTTACATGGGGAAGGGCTAATGCAGGCTGTGGGCAGTAACCATAGCCTAACCTCGATGCTACATGGGGAAGGGCTAATGCAGGCTGTGGACAGTAACAAGAGCCTAACCTCGATGCTACATGGGGAAGGGCTAATGCAGGCTGTGGACAGTAACAAGAGCCTAACCTCGATGTTGCATGGGGAAGGGCTAATGCAGGCTGTGGGCAGTAACAAGAGCCTAACCTCGATGTTACATGGGGAAGGGCTAGTGCAGCCTGTGGGCAGTAACAAGGGCCTAACCTCAATATTACGTAGCTGGTAATAAGAGAAAATGAAAGTATGCACTTTTCACCTGACATTGTCTTACGCGCCTTATCTTATTAACAATATTTTAGAAGTTTTTAAATTTTATTTTTAATCCGTGCCATTTTGTAAGCCAGCATAATCCATTTCAAACAGATGAGAACAATATATAAGACATATTTACTCAGAAAACACAGAAAAGTTACTGATGTGATACAAAACTGAAAGACGTGCCCACATTATCTGACAGCTTGCCAAACCCCCCCCCCCCCCCCCTTTGTTTTAAACATATTAAATTTTGATTAAATCATTTCAAGCCACCCTTTTTTAACTTCAGAGGATCGATTTTCCCAAAGTATGCATGCATGGAAAACCATAACATAAATATAAATGGGAAAATCCAGGGCTTCAGACAATTTTGTGGTGCAGGGCATGTTATAGGTATGTTTCCGGCGTGGAGTCGGAGCCACATGCATCCAAGCGAACAATAGCGCTACATTGGCGAAGGTGTACATGACTGAGATTACAGACGTCACCCATTTGCCAAGCTCCGTGTCCCACAGGCCTTAGTGAAGCAGAAGTTGAATAGCTGTGCCTTGCCCTAGAGCACTGATTATATAAAGCACTGTCAAGTGGGAACAAATGTGTGTGGAATGCTGCATTTATAGCGCTTCTTAGGAGTTAGAACTGAGAACACCACGTAGACCATATGTAATGTGTGAGAAGACTATGGCTTTTTATTCAATTGTTTATATTATTTTAAATGCATCCATGTGACCTGGCATAAGCACTAAGACCTTAGAATATGGCAGCTCCAGGCATTCTCTCTGCGCCTCTGTAACGCAGCTATCACAGACGCTTAGTGCTTGGAAGGGGGCAGTAGTGCTAGGAAAATATATGGCCCATTTGGGGCAGAAGGAGAAATGCTAAGTACTGTAAGTACCACATGTACAGTCTTTCGAGCGTTTATGTCTGAGTGTTCATGTCTACTCACGCTCATCTATGGCTATTTCACAGAAATAACAAATGCACGAGAAGGTAACATAGCCTTCAGTCAGCAAAAAAATGTCAAACCGACTGCAGATATCGCTTGTGAGCCCTAATGACGCGACGTGAAGCAACACAGCAAACATGTTGTGGACAGTGCCTACAGTAAATAGTATAATTAAATAATTTAAGGACATCCTGCATTTCTTCAGTCATAGCTGTAGCTTTGCCTGTTGCATTTTGACTTTCCATATGGTGTAAAATACAGGCTGTAAGTAACTCCTTCTCTTCCCTTCACTCAATGAAGACTAAGGACCTCTTACTAAATAACTGAAATTTCCTCTGGTGTTTCTTATCTGTAATTATGTAGCTCAAGATAAATACAGGTGTGCAAAACAGAATTCCTTGTAAAAGCCTTGGGGACGGAGGCAGAATTAACCCCATTTGATTGATGGAAGTATGAAATTGTTAATGGAGGCAAACTGGGTAAGAACACAACAAAATGTTACAATCATGACAGGCAACTTATTCAAATTGAAGTGTTATATATTTACCCAAAACATAAAAATGTAAACCAACATGCTCATGTCAGAACAGCAGGGAGGTAAAAAAGCTAAAATGAGTTAGTCATAGAGCAAAAACCGGATTAATGAAGGGCAGGTGGAGTAGGGAAGTTTGAAGTACTGAATGCTTTTGTGTGGTATACAATTCTGAAAGTACTAATGAATATATTCTGTTGAACATACGCCCACTACAGGACCCTTTAATGATAATACTCCACATAGTTCCCCTGACAAGCTCATTAGATATCTTTGTTGAATCACCTGGATAGCTGATACTCAACACTGACATTAACTGAAGCAGCTAAATCCTTTATCGGGTACTTTGCTGGCCTAATGGCCAGGACGGGAATTCCTTTGATCAAGCTGGAGTGGCAGAGGAACAGCAGCCCCTGCACTTGTGCACAGCTCATCCAGTTTCTGATGCATTTTCATCTCACATGACTGAGTGACCCTTTTCTCTTTTAAGGCTATTTTGCACATGGCTTTGCCCATATAGCGGGGTTTCCATAAATTTTTTTAATGCTGTAGGTGATTTCGGGCTCCACTGATACCGTTTAATTGATTTTGCCTTGTAACTTTAACAGACAGCTAAGTTAATCATTCAGTTAAACTGTAAACCTCAGGACTGATATATATGCAAAGTGCAGGGGAACCCCATTTAAATGTCATTGAGTCTTCCACTTTGCTAAAATTATGAGTCACAAGCGAAACTATTTTCATACAAACGATAGTAAATACAACTTATTTAAATTTACATAAACAAGTGAGGCAGTTGTCAAGGACCTAACTTAGGCAGATATGCTGCTGGGCTAAACTTCCAATAATTGATCAGCAACAAAAGTAAGTTAGGAGTGTGTTTATGGGAATTTTTGACCATTCTTCCAGGAGAGCATTTCTGAGATCATGCACTGATGTTAGACAAGAAGGCATGGAAGTAGGGATCATCCTGTGCGAACCTACACTACATGACAAATATTCAATTCAATTTTATTTATATAGCGCATTATCACAACATTACATTGTCTCAATGCGCTTTACATTTCTGCCTCGTAAGGACCCCCCATTGAGTAAGCCAAAGGCAACGGTGGCAAGGAAAAACTCCCTAAGAGGAAGAAACCTTGGGAGGAACCAGACCCAAAGGGGCAACTACCCTCCAACCTGCCTGCCCTTAGCTCAACGCAATGCCTTGCCATCCTTCCCTGCGGCTGTGCCTCTATTAATCCTGCCATCGTGCATCAAGCACCCCGTGCCTGCACCGGTCGGCCGCTGCATTGAGACTGATATTTCAACCCCTGTATTAGCTTAGTCATATCATCTTGTTTGTTTGACTCAACTGCCGGCCCCTGGAGGATGGGCTCCCCCTTTGGGTCTGGTGTCCCGTTACACTGCTCTGGGGAGTAGGGATCATCCTGTGCAAAACTACACTACACAACAAACATATGCCCCATTACACTGCTACCCAGGAAGTAGGGATCATCCAGTGCAAACCTGCACTACATGACAAATATGTGTCCTGTTACAACCCTACCCAGGAAGTAGGGATTATCCTGTACGGACCTGCATTACATGCTGAATATGTGTCCCATTACAACCCTACCCAGGAAGTAGAGATCATCCTGTGCGAACCTACACTACACAACGAAGAGGTGTCACATTACATCCTTACGCGGGAAGTAGGGATCATCCTGTGTGAACCTGCACTGCATGACGAATGCATGTCCCGTGACAGACCTAACTGGGAAGTAGGGATCATCCTGTGTTAACCTGTTCTGCAAAACAAATACGTGTCACGTTACAACCCTACCTGGGAAGTAGTGATCATCCTGTACGGACCTGCATTACACGCTGAATATGAGTCCCATTACAGCCCTATCCAGGGGGTAAGCATCATCCTGTGTGAACCTGTACTGCATGATGAATGCACGTCCCATGACAGACCTAACTGGGAAGTAGAAATACTTCTGTGTGACCCTACACTACACTAGGAATATCTGTTTCATTGCAGCCCAATTTGAAAAGTAGTGATCATCCCGTATGAACCTGCACTACAGAACAAATACATGTCCTGTTACAGCCCAATCCAGGAAGTAGGAATTATCCTGTGTAAATCTGCACAACGCGAGGAATATGTGTTCCATTACAGCCCTATGAGGGAAGTAGGGATCAGCCTGTGTGAACCTGCACTACACAACAAATGTCCCGTTACAGCCCTACTCGGAAAAAAACGATCGTCCTGTGTAAACCTGCACGACAAGATGAATATGTGTGTGAGGGTTTAGGTAGGGAACAAAGAGGACACTGTCGCGGAATCAGGTGCAATGGACTTTAATTAATAAAGAGAAAAAACTGTCCGAAGACCAGAAGGTTTACTGGCGAACGTATCGCTCAGAAAAAACAAAAGGAGCAGGCTGGATCGTAGTCGTGGGACAGGCTGGGGTCGGGCGATGTACGGAGTCGGTCTTGGGGGCTGGGCTGGTTTCATGGTTTGATGCCCGATTCATGTCGGGCATCAAAGGGGCTGGACAGAAACTCGGAGTCAAAACGGCAGAACAAACGGTCAGAAAACACGGAGAGGCAAAAACAGGAAAACGCTCGAACTCAGAAATAATTCTTGAAGATCTCGCATCAGGGCAGGATCAAGGAATCCCCAGCGGCATGATCCTCGTGACGCCAGTCGGGGGATCCCCGGGGTTGATCCGTGACAGTACCCCCCGACGACCCCCACCCGGCGGACGACCAAGCCCCCCTCCGGGATGGTCCCGCCGGAAATCAGCAATGAGGGAGGGGTCCAGTATATGCCGAGCCGGCACCCAAGACCGCTCTTCAGGCCCGTAACCCTCCCAATCCACCAGGTACTGCAGGCCACAGCCTCGGCAACGAGCAGCCAGCGGGCGACGCACCGTAAAAGTCTCCCCCCCACCTATCAGCCTCGGCGGTGGAGGAGGAAGAGCAGGAGAGGCCAGGGGACTGACAGCGTATGGTATCAGCAGGGAGACGTGGAAAGTGGGGTGTATCCTACGCATAGCAGCTGGGAGCCGAAGGCGTATGGCAGAGGGATTAACGATCTTCGCAATAGGAAAAGCTCCCACAAAACGAGGAGCCAACTTCCGTGAAACCACGTGTAAGGGAAGGTCCCTGGCGTTCAACCAGACCCATTGCCCATCCCGCAACGGGGGTGCCCGGGACCGACGTTGGTTAGCGTACCTCTTTATCCGGGCTCTGGAGCGCAGCAAGGAAGTCCTGGCGATCCTCCAGGTGCGATGGCAACGGCGTAAAAACTGGTGCGCGGAAGGGACCGTGACCTCTGTCTCCAAGGATGGGAACAGAGGGGGTTGGTACCCCAGGCAGGAGTGGAAGGGAGAAAGACCCGTAGATGAAACCGGCAACGAGTTATGGGCGTATTCTGCCCAGGTCAGGTAGGAACTCCATGTAGCAGGCGAGTGGGAGGCCAGACAATGTAGCATCCGCTCCAGGTCCTGGTTGAGCCGTTCCGTCTGACCATTAGACTGGGGGTGGAAACCAGAGGACAGACTCACTGTGGCCCCAAGCAGCCTGCAAAACTCCCTCCAAAAACGAGAAACAAATTGTGGGCCTCTGTCGGACACAATATCCACAGGTAACCCATGGAGCCTAAACACGTGCTCGATCAACAGATGCGCTGTCTCCTTAGCAGACGGCAATCTAGGAATGGGTATAAAATGGGCTGCCTTCGAGAACCGGTCCACAACTGTAAGGACCCCAGTATATCCCCGGGAAGGGGGAAGACCGGTCACAAAATCCACCGCCACATGAGAGCAGGGACGTCTAGGGATGGGAAGAGGCAGCAATAACCCAGTTGGAGCTCGTGAGGGGTTCTTATTTCGGGCACAGGTTTCACACGCAGCCACAAAGCTACGAATATCCCGGAGCATGGAAGGCCACCAAAACCTCTGCCCAAGTATAGCCCGAGTGCAGTGAACCCCTAGATGGCAGGCCAGGAGAGAGGAATGTCCCCACTGAAGGACCCGGGAGCGCAAAAAATTTGGTACGAATAAACACTTAGAAGGGCACCCCTCTGGTGATCTGATGAGAGGTTGGACCGCCCGGACAGCCTCCTCAATGCCCCACGTGACAGCTCCAACAAAACATGTGGTTGGTAGAACAAGACTGGTCGTCTCCTCCACCTCACCTGCTTCGTGTTGACGGGACAGGGCGTCTGGCTTGCCGTTTTTGGAGCCGGGCCTGTAGGTGATCATAAAATTGAAACGGTTGAAAAACATGGAAACATTGAAAAAAAAGCACAGGGATGCTGTTTGTTGTCCATCAAGGAGCATTGGGATAGCACTGCCCCAACCCCGGTTCCTGAAGCATCAACCTCCACTAAGAACTGCTGTGATGGGTCGGGCACCTGTAGTACTGGAGCAGAGGTGAAACGGTCAGGAAGGTCAGCAAAAGCCCTCTGGGCCACATCAGTCCACTGAAACAAGACCTTAGAAGAGGTCAAAGCCGTAAGAGGTGCGGCTACAGAGCTATAACCACGGATAAAATGGCGGTAAAAAAAAAAAGAAAATGTTGTAAATTCTTCCGAGACTTTGGCTGTGGCCACTCTGCCACAGTTCTGACCTTCTTTGGATCAATCCGGATGGAACCTTCAGCAAGGATGAATCCCAGGAAAGAAATAGTACGTCTATGGAACTCGCATTTCTCGGCCTTGAGAAATAACCTATGGGACAGCAGGCGCTGAAAAACAGCCCGAACATGCTGAACGTGCTCCTGCTCATTCTGCGAGAATATCAAGATGTCGTCTAGATATACGAAGACAAACTTATTAACTCTCTGGGGTCAAGTATGTCGTCGGCGACATCGCGTACTTTTCGCGTCTATTTCAGTTTATATCTTGCTGAAATCTTAATGTAGAATCATGAAAAAAAACGCTGGATAAATCCGTAATCTGTCTTCTTTTCAAAACGTCCATTGTCGGAAGTATTAAAGTTTTTTTAATTAGGTTAAATCGGCAAAAAAGTAAACCTTGTCATCTTACTTTGTTTTACCTGCATCGGGGGCGTGTATACCGCTCTCACCTGAAGATCGCTATTCACATTCTAAATAGCCGCATTAGCGCGTATTCAAATCGCATTCGCATGGTAATTTAATTAACAGCGCAACGGTGAAACGCGATCCAGATACATCCCCTTCAGCGCCATAAAAGGGGGTTGGGGATGTGGCCAGGTGACAATGGCTCATTCATACACATGAAAGTTGCTACATATTCAATGAAAGGAGCCAGAAATAGTTACATGAGTTAGGTTTTTCTTATTTATTTATCCAAATGAATGTTGCAACTACACCATTTAGTCATCTTCATGTAGCCAAGACTTTGGTGATCAGATATCTGGGATCAAAACAAACTGCCAGCATTGCTTACGATGTACAGTACTTTTATAATGTTTCTGCAAATGTTCCAAACTGCATTTTGCAATGTCTATATTTTGATGTCAAATTTCAAACTTAACAAAAATCTGACATATTTACAATATATATTAAAATAAAGATGAGTGTGATGGCAAAACAAATATATAAGAAATAATTTATTTGTCATGAATTAAGTTTATGATATTTGAAGAAATGTGTGATCATGCCCCAGTCAGTGAGAGTGTGTTTCCTACCCCTAGGCTCCAGAGGGTTAAGCATATCCCGAAGGACATCGTTAATCAAGGCCTGGAACACTGCCGGAGCATTAGTTAGCCCAAAAGGCATCACGAGATACTCGTAGTGACCAGTAGGGGTGTTGAAGGCCGTCTTCCATTCATCTCCCTCCCGGATCCTCACCAAGTGGTACTGTAGGCATTACGGAGATCCAATTTAGTAAAGACCTTGGTTCCCTGGAGAAGGTCTAGGACCGAGGACAGCAAAGGCAGGGGGTAACGATTCCTAATGGTGATCTCATTTAGACCCCTATAATCAATGCATGGACGAAGAGAGCAGTCCTTCTTCCCAACAAAAAAGAAACCAGCCTCAGCCAGGGAGGAAGAAGGACGGATAATGCCTGTAGCCAAAGCACCGTTAATATACTCCTCCGTAGCCCTTCTTTCGGGGCCTGAAAGAGAATAGAGATGGCCCCAGGGGGGGGAGGTTCCAGGTAACAGATCTATCGCACAATCATAAGGCCGATGCAGCGGAAGAGAAGCGGCCTGGGACTTACTGAAAGCATGCTTCAGGTCGTGGTACTCTGCCGGAACACCAGACAAATCCGGGAACTCCTCATCCTGTGTGGGGACCTCTAGAGGTTGACTAGCATGCAGACACTGGGAAAAACAAAACGAACTCCAGGCAATTATTGTGCCCCTCTCCCAGTTGATGTGAGGGTTATGTCGGCCAAGCCACGGATGCCCCAACACCAGGGGTGCCTGGGGTGAGTCGATCAGATAAAAAGAAACGGTTTCAACATGAGCTCCCCCTATCAACAGACTCACCGGAACAGTAACCTGGGAGATAGTTGCCATTCTCCTTCCATCCAGAGCGTAAGCAGTCCGTGTCGCCAGGACGCGGGTGGTGGGAATTCCCCACTGTTGAGCCAGTGTGGAATCGATGAAGCTCTCATCTCCCCCGGAATCAATTAGGACGGCCAGAGACTGCTGGGAGGACCCCCATGTTAATACTGCTGGGAGAAACATCCGCTGCACAGAAGAGGAATTGACCGGAACCACACCCACCAGTACCCTCTTCCCTACTGGTGGGTGTGCCCTTTTACTGGGCACCGGGCAATAAAATGACCAGCCTGTCCACAGTACAAACAAACCCTGGCAGAAAGGCGTTAACAGGGGTTAACAGTGCTGGATAACGAAGTGCGAGGTACCTCCTCCGGTTGGCGTTGCTCTCTGTGACGCTGGCGAATCCGCATGTCTACCCTTAGGGCTACATCAGTCAGTGCAGACAGAGATTCAGGAAGTTCCCGTGCGGTGAGTTCGTCCTTAAATTCCTCTGCCAGCCCGTTATAATAGGCATCAAATAAAGCTTGCGAATCCCAGCCGTAGGACATCGCAAGCGTCTGGAACTGAATAGTATAATCGGACACCATGCGATGACCCTGGCGAAGCTGCATAATTTCGCTTGCTGCCTCTCGTCCATGCTTCGAACGGTCGAAGACGCGCTTCATCTCCTCCTGAAACCGGGCATGAGAGTGACAAAACGAAGCGCCGGCGTCCCAGGGAGCCGTTGCCCACTCTCTCGTAGAGCCGGTCAGAGCCATGATTATGTAAGCCACTTTAGAGCGGTCCAAAGGGAACGTGGAGGGCTGCAACTCGAAGGCGAGGGAGCACTGCGATAAAAATGCTCTACATGAACCCGGTTCCCCATTATAATGACCAGGGGGCTGAATACGGGGCTCGCTAGAAGCGATCGGCGGAGCGATGGGTCGTGTCTCCTGCATGCGCTGTACCTCCGTTGCCAGCGCTGTCAAGCCCGCATGGAGGGAATCCAAGGAGTCCCCCACAGCACCGACCTCTGTCTGCTGACGACTCAAAAGGGACAGCCCTACTGTCCTGCATGCTCGGGCACGGAGTGGGGAAGCAGCACAGGAGCTGGGGGAATCGGATGAATGAGGGATTTTAATTAGAAAACAAGGAACACTACACACTTTAAAAAGGATGGACGACAATGACTGGACTGGGGAAACAAACTTAACGTGGACTTAAACACACATAAATGTATTTTTACTGTCTAAATATATGTATTCAGTTAGTATAAACATGCACGATGCTATCACAGCGAATGCGAGGTTAAGACTGAAGCTTTACCCTTTGTGTCCGCTGAGAGACGTGCTGCGTGACTCATTTCCCCACGCGTACAAGTTATCTTAGGTGGGCGTTAACGGTTTGACTTCTGAGATTCAGATCGAACTCTAGGTAATTTTTTTCCGAACTGGTTGGTTCGACTTCTAAGAAATTAGAGTTCTAATGAGTTCGAGAACCGAGGTACCACTGTATATAGTGGTTCATCAGCCAAGAGAATGCATTTAATTTAAAAAGAGAATTTTTAAGATAAATGATTACCACAAAGTTCTCATTTCTAAGTGTTATTTACATACAATAAAGAATTCAAAGTTTGGGTGATACCGTTATTAACTAAATTAACTACTTTAATTTATGGTTTTTAATATGGCCCTTTCGGTGACTGAGTTTGACACCTCTGCTCTATATGTAAAGTAAGAATCCCTACTAAATTCTATTTGCCCATTTCACTGAAATATGGACACAATGTTACAGTTCTGATGAAAGGGCCCACACATTACTTAATTATGGATGAAGTTTCTCATTTAGTATGTCGATGTCATTTGTGCATCTTGCCAAAGGAGGTAATGAAATAATTAAAAAACTTAGCCCAATAGAAAACTAGACACATTAATTCAGAATCAGAACAAAGAGAAGGACAATAATAAAAAATGTCTATCTTTCTGACCTTTCATACATCTGAAAGCTGGGGATAAATCCTGTCCATACATTAAGAGCCAAGTCTGAAGCCCAGGGGAGGCTTACAGATAATTACAAACCATTCAGGAAATATGAGCAGCCAGCAAATAAAGCGGCTAGTAAGAAAGATGACAATAGTGCCTTCTGCAGCCCTATGTGCGCGTGCCAGCAGGCAGAATACAATAAAAGTGATAATACATAGACAAAAAAAGGAAATCATCATTACTGTGATGTTAATATAATAGCCATATTGTAAAGGAGACTTTGTTACATTACTAATGTAACATCTGGTATGACGTTTACATAAAGTGTATTTCTTTGTCTCAGGGAAGGAGGTAATGCAGTATGTATTGTGAGCGCCATGTAGGTAGAGGGAAGCTTCTTGAAAACATTCATCTGTAATTGTTATAGCCCGCTGGGGGCAGCTGGTGACAATGGGAGGCACAGGTGCCAGTGATAAGCAGGAAATGTGAAAATACAAGGTTTTATTACTGGAATTTGACAGGAGCTCTTCAGAGCTTTTTTATGATGGAAACTGGCAAGATATTTCGTTAAGTTGCTTTCCTTGTCCCATCGGGCTTCTTTATCTGCCATTACTTTGGTCCAGTTGGTTAAATACCCAGCTTGTTAGTCAAGCAAACATAAACCAGCTGGGCCTCATTAAGCAGGATTTCACAAGCTTGGAATCACTCTGTCTAACCACACGCACATTGCAAAGGCCTAAGTAAATATGTATATATACTTTTTGAACTTTATTTATTTATTTACCTGTTTGTTTGTTTGTTTGTTTTGTTTGTTGGTTTGTTTAGCACAGAATGGCACATATTAAAAGTCTGTGGTACCCCAAATATTTACACATTGCAGTCCAGGCCGGTTCTTTCTTTATTAATACGTACGTCACTCACCGTGTGACAGTACTGATGGTTCTGCAATTTTAGAAGACCTATGAGTTCCTATGAGTTATACATATAAAGAAAGACTTTTCCACTGATAACAACGCTAATAATGTTCTAGTGATAATTACCGACGATTCTGTATTTGCTCTTCACACACATTGTGTTAAAATTCCCTGTTTGCTCAGGTATTGTTATACTCCAAGACCCCTTCCCCATTGGTTGAGAACCCTACTTTGTGAGAGTCCAGTAATCATTCAAAATAGTTACAAATCAGACCATATTAAAGATTTGCATTTGATGAAATGAATAATTCAGGCCGAGGTGCAAAAAAATAATGGGTAACACTTTACTTGAGGGGGCACCCTCATGTAAAGTGAAGTGCTCCCAAAAACTCACAGAACATCCAAAGTCACAGAACATTTAAAGTCACAGAACATCCAAGTATCCAGATAATACCAGGTACAGCCAAGAGTGTATAGTTTCATGGATTTGTCACTATATAGGAAGCAAGGTATTTCCTCCCATTTGTCATTTTTCAAGTTGTCCCAAGGAACATTTTCCCAAAATGGGGTTGCAACAGAGAACAGAAGCATGTGACACTGGGATTGGACAGGGAAGAACAGGTTTACTGGAATGCGATTCCCTTTGATACGGAGATTGGGCAGGGTGAAATGGCTTTACTGGGGACACTGTTTCCAGTTCAGGGCTAATGGGATCGTGACTGATGAATGGAATCAAGTCACAGGCAGTACCCACAAAAATGAAAGGGGTCACATTGGCAGGCAAGAACAGCAAAGGGAACAAACTGAAACATATGCATCAGGGATGAAGGAAAGCAAAACAGGACAGCTACAGACTGTACCATTAGTCAAGGTAGGCATCTGCCTACCCCCCCCCCCCCCGAAAACAAGGGGGGTGTGAAGAATTTACAGAAGATGCATTTAAGGGTATAACATAACATGATCTTTTAAAGTTTAACAGCATGTGTGGTATTTGCATTTTTAACTACAGTTTTCAGGATATAAAAAGTTGCCCTCTGTCCCAGCTAAAATGGACTGTTCCACTTTGATACTTTGCTAAAACTGGATTCTACCGCTCATTTCACTGCCCAGCAAACCAGCACGAAGTAACCTAGCAGACGAAGAAATCAGTGCAAAGATGCAAGACTAACATTACATCCCCCATGTCTTTGATACTATCCAGCAAGAGTGCTGGACAATTTGAGAACAGATGTGAAGAGAACACAATTAAAGGAGCGTATGCAAAATAAGGAATGGATCAGCTTCTTAAATTTGCCCGATCGATCCTCCAGCATGATACCCCTCACCCTCCCATTGGCTAATTTTACCGACCACATTCCCGCACCCACCCTGATTGGTAAGTTTTCCCGTTGGCATCCCGACTGAAATATTATTGATGTTCAGTCGGTCTTGGTTCCCTCTTCTTTCGGCTCCAAAGATCAGCTCAAAAGGCCCATTTAGGGGGCCCCTACCCATGTCAGCCTTGGGCCCCTGGAGAAGTGTTCTGCCCCTGGCTATAGATCTTGGCACTGACATCAACACTGAGATCCTGGTTACTGGGTCTGAAACAGAACAGAACTTAGAAAGTTATACGTAATGTTTGGAATAAGGGACAGGTGAAACTCAGCAGAATGCAAAACTCCGATCACTTGTGTCATGCCCCGAGACTGTATATTTTGCCCCACTGTCAAATTTGTAAAAAAAAAAAAAAAAAAAAAATTCAATTAGGAAAATAATTCTTTGACTTTTTAAAAGAAGACAATCAATGTTTTTTGTGGAAATTTACATGTAGAATACATATAAATCACAAATCATAAACAGGACGTGGGAAACGAAAAGAGTAGCTATATGTTTTTTTTACTCTCGTCTGACAGACACTTGAGGCTGGTGATGATGATTTGCTGATTATGTGATCTGGCAGCTGGGAACAGACTGCAAAAATATGGCAGATGCAAATTTTCTATGTCAGTAGACTCTCTAGACACTACTGCACGCATGATGTCCAGGTCCTAATATAGGAACCTAAGAAATGCTCAGAATCCACGTTTATTTCAGTACAGTTCTTTCGCCTTACTACTTACTACTTACATGATAACTCCTTTGCTGTTTCCTCTGGTCACTTACGGGTGAGAGAATCTAGAGATCATTTACAGTATATAGTGTTCTTAATCAGCTCAGTGAACACGGTCTTCTCAATTAAATCCACATTTATTAAACAACAGTAAATACCAATTAATTGACTGGTAGATTACTTCACCTTAACATCAAGCTTTGCAAACGTGAAATAGATTTTCTATGTGTAGTATCTACTGCCTGCTGAAGCTACACCACACTGTTCTTCAGTTTGCAACACTCTTCTTTATTATCACATTCAAACAGATTTTTTTTTTCATTAGCACCTGATAAAATGTAAATAAGGGAGCTTGCATACTATCCAGCTAATATTTTATTAATTATTCCAAGCTCAGGAAAAATGAAAATGTCCACATACGAAATTATCATGATTTGCTAAAAGAGGCACACTCTACTGTCCTCCTGCAAATGAAATTACAGCCCAGACTGGGATTATAGCTTTTGTCTTTTTGCCCAAATCTACAACCCATTCAGGTTTGCACACATTCAGTCGTCTGTCCAAGCAGCTGTACTTTCTACACACTCATCATAAACTTGAGGCGCAGGATGGTTACACAGAGATAACTCAAAGCACTAGCAGCTAGGAGATGTGCATATTTCGCACAGAAGTCACGTGTGCTTGGCAGCATCACATTTCACAAACCTGTTGTGTGGCCTATGTAACCTGGTGTCTCCATTTTTCTGTTTGGATCTTTCCCAAGGCATTCAAATAAAAGAGTTTCCACTGGCAGAAGTACACACTGAGAAAACACAATAAGGAGTCATTTATTCAGATTAAAAAAGCAGGACTAACAGAAGAACAATGGTACTATGTCCATGAGAAACCCAAGGAAAAGTGTGAAGGGTGTATTGTATGTTAGGTGTGGATTACCGTAATTTCCAGGCTATTACATAAATACGCCGCACGTCTATAAGCCACAGGTGCCTACATTGAAACAAATGAACTTTACACAGGCTTTAATGAAAGACAGTGTCTGTAACACGGCTTGTAACAAAACAGTAGCCTACCAAGAAAGTCATTGGTCATTGTCTTCCTCCTCCTGCGCACTGAAACCACTGAAGTCATCTCCTTCGGTGTCGGAGTTGAACAGCTTTATGCCTTGTCCACATGTACACAGATATTTTTTAAAACGGTATTTTTTCTCCTCTGTTTAAAAAAAAAATCCCCGTCCACACGAACATTGTCTTCTAAAAAATTTCTGTCCACATGAAACTGCTAAAATGCACTGTCAAAAGCATGCCAAACCAACAGGCGGCATTATAACTCTAACCGTACTGCCATGTTAGCCAATCAGAAGCCTAATTGCCAGTCCTGTTAAATTGAAAACCATGGCGCACATTCCGATGCCTGTGTTGATCAATATAATGCGAGAGTGACTCAACATTTATCTCTACACATGTAAGAAGTCCTGTCAGCAAGGTTAGCACAAGCACCAAGTCCGCCATTGTTCAAACTCGCCTAATGTACACAGCAAACAGCGCACGCTCTGACGTTAAACACAGTGGAAAACAGCACACAATCTGACGTTTCGAGCCAAAAATTCTATTTTCCCTGTCTACATGTCGACGCTGAAAACGGAATTTCTTAAAATCTTCACCCTGGATGGAGTTTTGCAAAAGCTCCATTTTCAGTGACCTGAGACGCCGTTTACGTGTGGACAAAAGCCCAAGATGTATAGAAAAAGATACATTATAAAATATACCCGTGTACGCGTGGACAAGGCATCAGAATTGCTTCATCCGATGTTTTCTCAGAATCGTTTTCATTGTCGCTCTCGTCATTTTCAGCTGGAGGCAAGTTCCCCGCTGAGCTCGTGCTGCCCTCTTCAACACGCAGCAGTCCAGCCTTTCGAAACCCGTTGATTATAGTGGATTTTTTGACAGTGCTCCACGCTGTCAGGATCCACTGGCAGACTTAACCATAAGAATTTCCGTACCATAAGAATGATTTAGTGGGAGCACGCTTGATTTAATGTAAAGAGATTCATTGGTTCACCTTAACCCGTTCGGCAATTTCATTAGTCTAATGTTACGGGGCTCAGTTTTTTGGCGGCATGAAGCTTTTTGGGAAAAGCGTGGGAAAAAAGTAGCGGCTTATAGTCTGGAAATTACGGTACTAGAAAAAATATGACATTAAACTGAAAAAAATATATAATTAGATATTATAAAAACAGACTATCATTATCAGGAAAAGATGATGACCATTATTATAACAACCAATATTAATTTGGCATTATCTAAGTAAAACAGGAGACTCAAGCAAATAGCTCATTACATTGATTTTTAATGACACTACAGGCTATAACGAAAAGAATGTAAACAGCAGCAAAACAGAACACTACACACAGGGATAAAACAGAGGGAACATACAACATTACACTATAGCCAGCTCCCCTACACTACGATAACGCCACCAACACAACAGAACACCACGCACAGGGATAAAACAGAGGGAACATACAACATTACACTATAGCCAGCTCCCCTACACTACGATAACGCCACCAACACAACAGAACACCACGCACAGGGATAAAACAGAGGGAACATACAACATTACACTATAGCCAGCTCCCCTACACTACGATAACGCCACCAACACAACAGAACACCACGCACAGGGATAAAACAGAGGGAACATACAACATTACACTATAGCCAGCTCCCCTACACTACGATAACGCCACCAACACAACAGAACACCACGCACAGGGATAAAACAGAGGGAACATACATTACACTATAGCCAGCTCCCTTACACTACGATAACTCCACCACCAGCACCACCAAAAAGAACAACACAATGGGTTACTAGATATCCTCATACATCCAGATTTGATTCCCAGCGTTATCTCTGTGAGCATTGAGGTTGCATGTTCTCCCCACATTCCTCTCTCAGCCCAAAGACTTGTGTATTTCTGTCTTTTTGCTTAAGGTGTGTGAAGTGTGTGCTCTGCAATGGGCCAGCATCACAATCCGCTTCCTGAGATCCAAGCTGCAGACTCTGTGAGGCCATGTACTGGGCAGGCACTTACAGTATGGAAGATGGACCCTGTTAGGTTTCATAACTTTTAACTTGCCACGATATTGGTCCAGCTACACAGTATTTTTGGCTTTGTCCCTTCTGCTAAGAAGGTCATAATCTTCTGGAACTGTGGTAAGGAAATCCCCTAACAAGACAGCACATTACTTTGTAAATTTTGTTGAAAGAAAGTACTTTCTGTGTTTTCAAAGAACTTAACCAACTCTGACACATCTTCAATTGAAAGCGTAATATTTGAAAAGCAACTGGCATGTTCAATTGAACTAAAAAGTGAAATATTTGAAAAGTACCTGGCCTGTTGAAATGAAAAAATCTCTGCTAAATTGATTTTCTTCCACTTATCTCTTACTGTTATTTTCTTAAAATGTATATGGTTGAGAGAAGGAGGGTATCAATAGTTTAGAAAATTGAGACAGGGGCACCGGCTCTTGTTTACAATCACTCCAAAGAGTTAACGTCCAAAGTTCCGCTCTGCAGTTCCTTCCTCACCATCTTGTCTGCATATTTAAGACTGTTTGTTTTTTTTAACAGATGCACATCCTGGGAACATCTCCTAATCTACCGGGACAGCCTATTCAATGCAGAGCCTCCTAGGCACAATTCATGTTCACCATCTTACACTCATGCTGTCGTTTGGGTCCGTTATCTGGCTTAGAGAACAAATTCACCTTCCCTCAGGTCTCACGTAAACACATACAGATAAAAAGCTAACGGCAGAATTCTGCACGTTGCTCAAAATGTTCCCGAATACATGTGACATTGTTTTCACTGATTATTACATGATAAAAAGTGTAATGCAATTTTGATGCAAGTCCGATAATGAAGATGTTTATTCATATTTTTAATAATAAAAACACATTTTCTGAGCAGACTATTTAAGTTTACTTTTGAAGGTTTTGGCATGATAATCTAGATTGTTTTATGCAGTTTTGTGTAATTAAACAATGGAGTTTTCCACATTTTCATGTCTGCATATGCTTAACAAATACAGTTCACACATGAGATCATATGTCTCAGTTTGCCATTGTAAGTGAGAATTTTACATCCCAAAGTACTGTCTCACACTATTCTTGTTTGCAATTTTTATCAAAAGATGAATTATAAAGCAAGAAAACTGCTTAACAATACTCACTTTCTTCACACTTCCTCGTACTAATTTCACATAGAATATTCAATGGTCCCACAACGGCTTACATTTTGATTCACAGTATTTGTAAGGTGCAGGAGGTTGTAATTACATTGTGTTTTAAAAATTTTCTTAAACCAAGTGAAAGTAGGCCCCCCTCCCTCTGAGTAATTAAGAAATCAGGACAGCTCTGAACTGTTCCCCTATCTTATATACTGTAATCCATAAACTGGGTGACAGTACTGGAAGGGCACATACCCCAGTATAAAAAGCCCGCTTTAACTATAAAAAAAATCACTGACCCATATTCAGTGGCTGAAACAAACATAACACATAAATAAATCTTTTTGAGACAGGGGGAACAAATGATCCAAAAAAACCCAGTCACCTGACTCTCCGTCCCAAGTCACACCGTTAAATTATGAACACTGTAAACTTAATCTCAGCATATTTATATGCTGTTATACATCTAAAGTGTGGAGTTTAGTCTACAGAATGATGGAGCTGTTTTAGTCTAAATCCACTATGAAGAATTCTGAATTTTAAATTATTTGTCAAGGTTGGTTGGCCTTTTTTTAATTGGGAAAGAAGTTGGACGTTTATTTTCTGAGTTTATTTCTATGCTGAAATGCAGTATCACACTGTAGCCATCATACTACGTAACACTGAATATAAATTGCCAAGTGAATTTTCCTTAAACTCCATACCTTAAGAACCCTGCTGTTTCATCAGTCAGAAAAATGCTTTCTTAGTGCTGGAGCGGCCCTGGTCACAACTGTACACATGTTAAATGCAAATTTTCAATTATGCATATGCAGCTCTAAGGCTCTCCAGATCAGTGAATTCCTCACCCTACAGCTGAAAGTCAAGGAGACAGTCTTGCAGAGAGATGCTGTTTTACTTGCTTCTAAGTGGTACCTTGCCCTTTGTGCCACTACCCAAACCTCCTAATTATAAGTCAGGGGGTATCTTCTATGGGTAGGACCTAAAGTCCTCTTTCACAGAATTCAGTCGCCATCATTCTTAGGAATTCTCCGTTACTGTTTTCAGTGTCCCGGGTCTGTGTAGCCATTTTCCTATCAGACTTACCACCAGATGGAGTTCAGGGACTGGACTTTAGCAATGGAAGCTCTTTCTTTAACATACCTTTGTAATGCATTTATTGTAATCCAGATGATCTGCATATCAGGTATCCCATTTTTTGCAAAGGACTACAAATGCAACAGGTGCATCACCAGCAGCATTAGGCTAATTAATTTGGGAACAGAGCAAGATTTTTTGTGCAGAGTTCGGACAATGTGATGCCAAATTAAAATAGCACTTAGCATTTCTGAATTTTCTGTGATAACAAGAATGTTGATTTGTTATGCAATCAGTGAATATGCTATTGCATTTCAAACAATTATTTTTCAATATAGGCGGTGTCAGCTTCGGAGGTGAACGCGAGCACGGAAGCAGGCGAACGAAGCCAAAAGGTCCGGTGAAGGGTTTATTGAAGGCAAAAGGACAGGTGCAGACAACGACGGACCATACAACGATGACAGATCTGGGGAATACAGACTGAGACTCGGACTATATACACAAGACTAGGTAACAGAGAACGAGCTACAGGTGGGAACAATTAGGGCGAAACAGGAGGTAATGAGGTGGGCGTGGCACACATCGGGAGCGGACGGAGCGGGGCGTGACATAACCCCCCCCCAAAGGCGCGCCCACCGGGAGGAGGCGACGGACGGGACCAAACCGGGGAACAGGACCTGAAAGACAAAACAGAACGTCAACCAAACCCAGGGAACAGGACGGAGACGCAAAACACGAACAGGGACGAAAAGAAGGACAGGACCTGACAGAGAACAGGGAAGGCGGAGAGACAGACCCAGAAGGGAGACACAGGGGGAACACCCACAGGCGACACGAAAGGGCCAGGAGTGCCAAAAGGAGGGACAAAGGGACCAGAGGGAGAGACAGGCGGGACGAACGGAAAGGGAGGAGGAACAAGGGGAGCACGAAAAGGCCCAGGCGGGCGACGGGCAGCGGCCGGAGGGGCCGCAGGGGAGAGGGAGAAGGGAGCAGGAGGGGACCACCCAGGGACCAAGGGGACGGGACGAGGGAGTGACGGAGGGGACCAGGAGGGAGCCGGAGGGAACACCAGGGAAGGCAGGCAGGAGGGGGAAGCCGCGGCAGGCGGAGGCGCAGCCGAAGCCGGCGAAGGCGCCGTCCGACGCCAAGCCGGAGCAGGGGGGCCCGGAGGCGGCCGACCGGGAGCCGGAGGCGGGACCGAGGACCGGCACCCAGGGACCAGGGGGGGACCCGGCGGCGACCGCCGACCCCGAGGCGCAGGACCCGCAGGCAGCCACCGAGCCACAGCTAGGGGCCGAACGGGCGAGCCAGGGGGCATGGCGGGCGGGACCCAGGCCCGACGCCTGTGTCCCCGTCCCTTACGGGACACTGACAGGCGGGGTCCTGGGCGGTGTCGGTCTGGCCGGGGTAAGGGCGAGGGAGTCTCAAGGGAGGTCAGGTCTGGGCAAACAAGTGTTTTGGCCTCCAAAGAGGCAACAGGCGGGGCAGCCGGAGCCTCAGGTGTGGCCGCAGGCAGAGCGGCGGCCTCAGGCGGGGCCGCGGGCAGAGCGGCGGCCTCAGGCGGGGCCACGGGCAGGACTGGAACGGCGGCCTCAGGCGGGGCCGCGGGCAGGACTGGAACGGTGGTCGGCTGGACAGGTGAGCAGGGCTGGGCCGGCTGGACAGGCGAGACGGGCCGGTCAGGTGAGACGGGCTCGGGCGTGCGGCCCGCAGGGGGCGCCTCATTGAGCGCCACCAGCACGCGGGCAGCAGGGGGCGTAACCGTGGCAACCTTAGGCAGTTCAGGTGCCGGTAGGACAGGTAGTTCAGGTGCCGGCAGGACAGGCAGTTCAGGTGCCGGCAGGGCAGGCAGTTCCGGTGCCGGCAGGACAGGCAGCTCAGGTGCCGGCAGGACAAACAGTTCAGGTGCCGGCAGGACAAGCAGTTCAGGTGCCGGCAGGATAGGCGCTGCCATCCCACGGCCAGCAGGGGGCGCCGTCGCGGGGCAGAACCCCCCCCCAAAGGCGCGCACTCCGGGCGCGCCAGAGAGGGACACCCCGGCGGGCGCCGTCTCCACGCGGCCAACAGGGGGCGTCTCGGCGGGCGCAGCCTCCACGCGGCCAGCAGGGGGCGCCTCGGCGGGCGCCACCAGCACGCGGCCAGCAGGGGGCGCCTCGGCGGGCGCAGCCTCCATGCGGCCAGCCACCGGGACTGCAGGCAAGCCAGGCAGGACAGGCGGGTCAGGCAAGACAGGAGGTGCCGCTGACAAGGCGGCGGAAGCTGCAGCAGGCGGTGCCGCAGGCAGAGCAGCGGCAGCTGCAGCAGGGAAGACAGGCAGGACGGGCAGGTCGAGCGGTGCTGCGGGCATCGCGGCGGCTGCAGCAGGCGGGGCTGCAGGCAGCACAGCCGCGGGCAGATCGGCGGCGGCAGCAGGCAGCGCAGCCGCGGGCGGATCGGCGGCGGCAGCAGGCAGCGCAGCCGCGGGCGGATCGGCGGCGGCAGCAGGCAGCGCAGCCGCGGGCGGATCGGCGGAGGCAGCAGGCAGAGCAGCCGCGGGCGGATCGGCGGAGGCAGCAGGCAGCGCAGCCGCAGGCGGATCGGCGGAGGCAGCAGGCCGGAGAGGTTGTGCTGCTGGCCGATCGGCGGAAGCTGCAGCCGGCGGTGCCGCAGGCAGAGCGGCGGCAGCTGCAGCAGGCGACGTCGCTGACAGAGCGGCGACATCAGCAGCCGGCGGTGCCGCGGGCAGAGCGGCGGCATCAACAGCCGGCAGGTCCGGATCGAACCGGTCCGGTGCAGGAAGGAGGGGTGCTGAGCGCGTATGCGCCCTTCCTTTTCGCGCTTTAGGGACCCGGGGACTGGCGTCTCTGACAGCGCTGTTCCATCTCCCAGGACAGCGCTCTGGCCAGGCATCTCCAGTCTCCAAAGGAGGCAGGTCCTCCGCGTCTTGGGGCCCACCTTTCACCCAGGCGTCCTCCAAGGCGGGGAGAAGGGAGCACGCTCCCAAGAAGAGAGTTGGGGCGGTGTCTTCCGCCTTTCCCCTTCGCTTCTTCTTTCTCCCTCCGGATCCGGTAGGCAGCAGCGGGGTCGCATCAGCGGGTGGCGAGCGGTACATCAGCCCGCAGTCAAGTTCCACCTGCCTTTGCATGGCTGCCGCCGCTACCTCCCGAAGCTGTTGGAGGTTTTCACGCACCACGTCCGCTTGGTGCGTGTCGCCGGGTACAGGCATCCCCTCCAGGATATCCCGGCTTTGGTGAGCTAACCGGCGAGCTGCGGGATCCTCCCGGATCTCGGGTTGGGTCAGCCAGTGTAGGACCTCGTCGACCAAGCCGAGGTACTCTTCCTCGGCTAGGGGGGATCCTTTCTTCCGGAGATCTGTCATTCTGTCAGCTTCGGAGGTGAACGCGAGCACGGAAGCAGGCGAACGAAGCCAAAAGGTCCGGTGAAGGGTTTATTGAAGGCAAAAGGACAGGTGCAGACAACGACGGACCATACAACGATGACAGATCTGGGGAATACAGACTGAGACTCGGACTATATACACAAGACTAGGTAACAGAGAACGAGCTACAGGTGGGAACAATTAGGGCGAAACAGGAGGTAATGAGGTGGGCGTGGCACACATCGGGAGCGGACGGAGCGGGGCGTGACAGGCGGTGCTTTCAAAGAAACAAGAAGAACTTCAACACAAAGTGAGCTTCCATCAGAGAGTCCAAGAGCCTATTTCTGCTACAAATTACACACTAGGCCTCAGGTATATATTGGTGAAAATCCAACAGGAGTATGTCATCAGTCAGAGCTGTCAAGTGAAGGCGGTAAATGCTGCAATGTACACACATTGCTGCTACTAAGGAAAAACAACATGTTTTTGAAATTCTGGGAGTTCATCTAAAAGCCAAAATGTAGAAAGTGGATATAAAGGCAGAAATGGTGCTTGAGGAGAAAGAGGTCTGATAATGTCTGATCAAAAGATTACGAAATTATGGTATGACAAAAAGATGGATCCTCACATTGTTGAACATTGGAGTGGTCGTCTGAGACTAAACAGATTTAGGCCATACAAGTCAAATGACTTTTGATGTCACACAGATAAAAAATGTGAAACATTTCTGAAATACTTGGTAGATACTGTACCAATGACTCTCATTACTTCTTGTCAGAGAAAGTACAGTGTTTGATGGTAACCCACTTCATTATGGTTCTTTTATTAGAACATATGAACATGACACTGAGCACCAGAGAGTGATCTTAACAAGTTTTACTTTTCAGAGCACTATACCACCAGCTAGCCCACTAAACTTTTTAAAACTCACAACATATGGACCAGACTGAAGAGTTACAGGCAAGAGGCCTTTGAAATATACTGTGTTGATATTCTCCTGCTATTCTAGTTCTGTTTATATATGTAGTACTGTATATGACAGGGCCGGGTGTGTCCACAAAGGTGAGAGTCCAATCTCCTCTTCAGGCTGAGAAAAATGCAGTAATGCAGTGGATTACATAAAAAAAAATGGATTTGGTCTCAACCCAGTCTTGGCAATAGTTTTGGACTCAGAACCTAGAACCAAAGCCAAAATTCAGGTCAACCAAGACATAGTGTATTTTGCGACCACTATTCAAATTTCTGACTATGTGACTAAAGAACAAGTTGTCTCGAAAAGACTGGTGTTATATTTGCCCACAAAAAGCTCTGTAATTCCTATGTAGGATATGCTAGCAACTGAAAGTAAAGTTTCACCATTCATGCTATTTAAGACTTGGGTTCTGGCGTCCACCCAGGAGGTCACATGATTAAAGATTGCAATAGGCATATTCCTTATTGGCCCTTTAAGCTCAAGCACCTAATATCCTGCACATTGAAACAAAGAATGCAGATAAGGGAATGGAAAGTTCATCCAAGTAAACCTCCGCTAGCAGCACACTGGTTTCCTTATCTTCGGCTTGCTGATGGGTCCTGGCAATGAAGATTGCATACTTACTATTCTGCCCATGCAGGTAAAGTTAACAAAAAGAAGTGAGATCATAAATACATAAAAGCCTTTTTGTGTTCAGACACTCTGTCACCTTTTGTACCTAGAAGCTAATGGAAAAAACATAAATAACACAGCTAAGGTTATCAAACCCAGGAGGGTTATCACCAACCAGTGTAATGTACCCAACCAGTGAAGACTGTCCTTGGATAAGTGATGAATGATGCATTTGGTGGCAGGTGCCTGCAACGTCTCCGATAAGCTTGGTAGGCCTCGACTAACTGCGAACAAAATTTACCAAAGCCGGAACTGAAGTTCTGTTGTTCGGGTAATTCAACCAGGATTTCTCAGAGGATAGCTACGGAGACGTGGTGTGGCATGCAGCAGTTGTGCGAATATTTAGTATGTTTCTATTGGAGGACCAATATTACTGTATGTGCTACTTCCTTGTTGAACACAGAAAATGTCCAATAATTGTCAAGTAGCATGAGAGTTTGCTTAGGACGTTTTGAGACGGTGTAAACAGGATCCTGTATTCCATGACAACAGAATATCAATAAAAGCTATATATACATAAAAGGCTAATAAAATCAACTATAAAAGCTTCTGGAGAAAGGTGATTCAGTTACACTGAAATAATGGTAGAGTCTGGTATATTTAAAACCACGCAGTTTCCTGTAAAAGAAGCCGTATGGACAGTTTTACCACCTATCAGGTTACTTCTTTCAACGATGAATTGTTATAGGGGTCACATCTCACAAATGCATTCATGGATGTTGTGCTGGCGTTGTGACAGGAGCCCAGAATGATTGCAGATACAGAAGAAATGTTCCATGAAGTATGAGTTACTCTTAAAGATGTGGATTTCCTTACATTTCTCTTGTGGCTGTAAGAAGACATCAAAACCGAATGCAGAAATACATGATTACATTTACTCTTTTTGAGCTCTCTTATCTGTGCAAGTTTTGCAATATAAGAGACTTCTGATGACAATGCATGTTTAAAAACATGATTTCTTCAAATAACTTTCTATAGACTCATATTGTAACTTGATGATGTAAGAGACTGCTCCTTTTTTTGCGAAACTCTCAGGCTTATAATCTCTAGTACCTAGTTAATGATATGAGAATATTGCATTCCTTTGTAGCTAACAGGATCTTCACAACAAGGGAAATTACTCAACCTCAGCAGTAGAAATGCAGTCTTCTGCTGGCTTCTCACCCTTTTCTATTCTTTGACCGCAGGCACCTGTAATCAACAATTCTGGAGGATCTCACCTTTCTTCTGCTTTATCACAAAGCCCTCTGGTCTGGAGTTGCTGCTAGACAGCATGATTGCATAATGTCTCAAAGCCCAACCCATCATAGCCCAAGAAAGAGCCACCAGCCCTCCAATAAGAGTCCATGTTCCAGGTGGCCTCAGATGTTCAGATCTATCAATATCCACGTTTATGCACACAATGGGTTTGTACTGGAAGAAGGGCTGCTGTAGGGTCACCATGCTCTCTCAGTCAAACATAGTGTAGACGTCATTTCTCCGAGCAGTACTGTCAGGCCCACCACGTGGCTTTCATCGTGCCTGGGGGCAAGATGGTCTCCAAGCCCCCCCCCCCCCCCGCAGCCATTTTGTTGGTCAAAAATTGACAAATGGCAATAGTAAGACAACTGCAATTGATGATGTTTCCTTTATCTAGTCTTTTAGATACCTTAGAAGTCTGAAGTAGTACCAGAAATGCAACATAAATCCAACAGGGCCGTTATACACAAGCCATACTCGTTACTGAGTCATCTTTTCATACTTCTGCAGCGTGGCAGCGTGGGCAACATCCCCATCCTGAAGTATTATGACAACATCAACTCTAGTTCACACCACACTTGATACAAGTGAGCAATGTAAAACTTATAAGTTTGGATGCATAGAAGTATTTTCTGTCTGGTCACGTACACGGGACTGGTGTATGGGGAATTCTTGGAGAAGATCACGTCCTAAATGTATTGAAGGTGAAAGTTTTATCCTTATCTTATTAATGCTGTGATGTCTAATAACAGACCGCAAAACAATTGTGTGTAAAGCAATTTGGAAATCAGCCTTGGGCTGGGTGATACGGTAAAATATTTAATCTTTTTTTTTCATATCAAATGATATTAAGTATCACGATATAATTTAAGTCATTATTTCTTTACTTCAATGCTCCATTTTTACTTAAAATTCCTTTGGACTTGTCCGTAAACAAGCCCAGAACATGAAAAAAGGCCACAAACTGAAGTGACTGCTAACAGGAATCTAACTTGAATAAATAAATCATGCAAAGAAACCACACATACTGTAAATTATACACATAAATAAAACATAGTGGCGGATATCAGTGGGTTGCCGATTCTCCCTTCTGATCACTGCAATCCACTCACTGCATCTTTCTGGGTCTGCTGGAAATCATTGAAATGTTAAACCAGGTTTATTACCTTTTGGTCTCAGGCATAATTTAAAAAAAATATGCTGGAAAACTAAACATGTTGCTAGTAATTTTTCTATGTTTTATGGCACTACTTTTGGAAAGGCCACTAGTTTGTTTGACCAGCACTAACAGAGCAGACCAAACCATTCTTTATATTATAGGGGGGGAATAAAATTGTTTTCAACCACATCAATGAAAGTTAAGAAGATAGAAAATAAGCTTTTATGTGGTTCACAAATAAAACTATACTATCACTATAAAGTTTGGATCAAAAACTGGTTAACTGACAGGAAGCAGCGAGTAGTTATTATAGGCACAATGTTACAGTGGGCCTGAGTTCATAGTGGGGTACCACAGGGTTCAATTTTAGGACCACTATTGTTCCTAATTTACATTAATGTTATTGACACCAATACATACAGTAAACTGGTTAAATTTGCAGACGACACCAAGGTGGGTGGTGTAGCAGATACTAATCTAGTAGCACAGAGGCTACAACGGGATCTTGATTTAATTAGCGACTGGGCTGATACCTGGCAGAAGAAATTTAACATAGATAAATGTAAGGTAATCCATGCAGGGAGCAGAAATATAAAGTACAGATATTTTATGGGTTCCACTGAAATAAAGGTAGCTGATTATGAGAAAGATCTCAGTGTGTATGTCGATGCTTCCATGTCCTACTCTCGCCAGTGTGGGGAAGCAATAAAAAAGGCCAATTGGATGTTGGGTTATATCTCTAGGTGTGTGAAGTTTAAGTCAAGGGAGGTGATGCTACGATTATATAATTCCTTGGTAAGACCCCACCTAGAATATTGTGTTCAGGTTTGGTCACCATAACTTAAAAAGGACATTGCTGCCTTGGAAAGGGTGCAATGGAGGGCTACGAGAATGATTCCTGGTCTTAGAGGAATGTCTTATGAGGAGAGGTTAGCTGAGCTGAACCTGTTTAGTCTCGAGCAAAGGAGACTAAGCGGTAACATGATCCAGGATTCTAACAGGTCTGGATGCTGTTCAGCCAAATGGATATTTCAATATTAGTTTAAATACTAGAACTCATGGCCATAAGTAGAAATTAGCGGGACAACTGACCCAGTTTCCCTGCCTGTTGGCAGCCCTTGGTACTGTCACATCAAATCTCTTTTCCATCCAAATCCCTTTTCCCTGTAACGTATCGCTCATCTGTTTGGCCGATGGCACTATGGTGTTAATGGATACCCCATTCCCCAATTCACCCTCACCCCTGCAGTAAGCATTCTCATTAATAATTAATGTTTTTTTAAAAGCGTGTTTTTATTAATTATTTTTAAAAACCAAAATGTTTCATTATGGTTTATCTAACATGTTTTATTGGATTATTCATTTCTATTCAGCTTGATAGCGATATGTTTTTTCAGCTAGATTACAACCATGTATTAAGCTGGTTAGGAATTGTTAAACTGACATTCAATTAGATTAATAATGTATATTTAACTGGAAAGCAGTGTGTTTCATTGATTATAACTGCATATTTAGCTCCACAGCAACATGTTTGCTTGAGCAGCGTGATTTTAATAATTATTACCTTGATAAATCAATAATACTACGGATTTTGGATATACCGTTATGCATTTAATTGCAGGTAAGGTGGTAACCAATAAAACATGTCACTATCAAGCAAAATGTACAATATTAATATAATAAAACATGTTAGTGAAACAATTCTTATCAAGCTAAATATACAGTTATAATCGATAAAACATTACAGTTGAGCTGAATATACATTAATAATTTAACAAAATGTCAGTTATATTATCAAGCTAAACAAAAAGAATTATTTAAAATAATTAATAAAAACATTTGTCAACTTATTTTATTGATGGGAACGCTTGCTGCAGTGGTATGAGTGAACTTGAAACTTAACAGGTAACTTGAAACTGCATCAACACAATTGCATCATCGGCCAAACAGCTCGGCGATACATTACAGGGGAACGAATTTGGATGGGGAAAGAGATTTGGCGTGACAGATCCATCATGGTGCGTCCCACCCCCCTCCAGCCAGGTCTTTAGAGCCAAAAAAGCTCCAGAGCAGGTCAGCGGGTGCTGATCCAGTGGGAGCAGGGGAGGTCCCCGGGCACACATGGGTCTTCCCTCCTTGGCTGGTCAAACCCCTGTCATCGACCCCAGGCCTTACCCTTGTGCCTAAGTGCCAGACTGGCAATGATATGCTTGTTGGACTTGGCTGTTCTGTTGCTGCAGCAGGAGAGTAGCTGAACCCCAGCAAGGATCTCAACACTGAGAGCCTCATACTCCTCTCCCACCAACCGGAGAAGGGAGGGGGCTGTGATGCAAGACCAGCATCCATATCATCCATAGGCGTCCATATCATCTTGGTTACCACCAGCTGCAGGGGTGTCTAAGTGTGGCAGAATGGAAATGTGTTGTGTTTTTAGCTGGTCTATTCAGGTGTGTATCTTCAGATCATGTGGTAATCACCAGACAATCAGAAATGCGGCATTCCACATACAGGCCGGTAGCGGATGCCTAGTGGTCCTTTTCCACTGCCATAAAGAACCGAGCAGTACCCTTACCCAATCCGTACCCACGTTCACATGTCCTGATTCCTAGCGGGGCGAAAAGCATGACCAAACTGAGCTGGTTGCATCAACAGCATCTGATTGGTCAAAATGCAGGGAAACAATTCCATGCTTCCAATTTTGTGGGTACAGTTTGGGGATGGTCTTTGTCTTTATATAAGTATTTCTAGCCATTTCTATAATGCTTATGAATGTGCTCATAGATTTTTATTGACATTGCATTGACAGAAAGTTACCATACCTATTAGTCTGAGTGTTTTGGTTGTGTGTAAAAGTGTTATAAGTGGGGGTTATTTTGATGTATTCAGTTTCTACTTTGTAAATTACGTGGTTGACTATTTCACATAATTGATATTGTTTTGTGTACTACCTCTTTTGTTTCTGTCATTTCTTTTCCTTTCCCTGATTTTTTACGCCTCTGCCAGGGAGCGCCGGTTTCCCATAGCTGCTGAAAACCACTGTTTAGTGTTTTAGCATTCAGTCAGTCAGCTGCAGTTAAGGTGTTCTCTCTGTTTGTTGGAGTGTGTGGCCCTTTCCCACTAATTGTGTGTATTCCTTTTCAACCTTTTCCAGAAGCGGAGAACCCAAATCGGGGTGGGAGGGTGGAGGGGCTGATTCCTTCAGGTGGTGGTATTCCCTCTCCTTTGAGCCATCTTCATCCATACATCATTGGTCTGGGCTCTTTGCTGTCGCGTGTGTGAGGATGTGTATGCACATGTGGGTCTGGGCTCTTTGCTGTCGTGTGTGTGAGGATGTGTATGCACGTGTGGGTCTGGGCTCTTTGCTGTCGTGTGTGTGAGGATGTGTACAGGTATGCACGTGTGGGTCTGGGCTCTTTGCTGTCGTGTGTGTGAGGATGTGTATGCACGTGTGGGTCTGGGCTCTTTGCTGTCGTGTGTGTGAGGATGTGTATGCACGTGTGGGTCTGGGCTCTTTGCTGTCGTGTGTGTGAGGATGTGTCTGCACGTGTGGGTCTGGGCTCTTTGCTGTCGTGTGTGTGAGGATGTGTATGCACGTGTGGGTCTGGGCTCTTTGCTGTCGTGTGTGTGAGGATGTGTATGCACGTGTGGGTCTGGGCTCTTTGCTGTCGTGTGTGTGAGGATGTGTATGCACGTGTGGGTCTGGGCTCTTTGCTGTCGTGTGTGTGAGGATGTGTATGCACGTGTGGGTCTGGGCTCTTTGCTGTCGTGTGTGTGAGGATGTGTATGCACGTGTGGGTCTGGGCTCTTTGCTGTCGTGTGTGTGAGGATGTGTATGCACGTGTGGGTCTGGGTTCTTTGCTGTCGTGTGTGTGAGGATGTGTATGCACGTGTGGGTCTGGGCTCTTTGCTGTCGTGTGTGTGAGGATGTGTATGCACGTGTGGGTCTGGGCTCTTTGCTGTCGTGTGTGTGAGGATGTGTATGCACGTGTGGGTCTGGGTTCTTTGCTGTCGTGTGTGTGAGGATGTGTATGCACGTGTGGGTCTGGGCTCTTTGCTGTCGTGTGTGTGAGGATGTGTATGCACGTGTGGGTCTGGGTTCTTTGCTGTCGTGTGTTTGAGGATGTGTATGCACGTGTGGGTCTGGGCTCTTTGCTGTCGTGTGTGTGAGGATGTGTATGCACGTGTGGGTCTGGGCTCTTTGCTGTCGTGTGTGTGAGGATGTGTATGCATGTGTAGGTCTGGGCTCTTTGCTGTCCTGTGTGTGAGGATGTGTATGCACGTGTGATTTCAGGTGCCTCTTTCTTGGGAACAGCTCCATTTTCCTAGCTAGGCCACCTCTACACCAGTAGGCCTCAGCTCTGAACACTTCCCCTGTCCCTCCCGGATTATGTGTATATTGTGTGATTGACATTTCCTTCATTTTATTCTTTGGCTTTTGGCTTTCAATACTAAAAGATTATCAGCAGATGGATCCACATTTCCTGTTTTTCAGTATAACAAACCCAAATGCCATTTGGGTTATTGGCACTGGTCTGGGGTTAATATTTCCTTTGGTGAGGAATAAGTCCCAGGGTGGCACAACTGCTTGTTACACAAGGACGAGGGCTGAGTACAGGGTAGATGCGGGTACCCAGATTCCCCATGTCCAGCCTCTTGGTCCCTAAGGACTTCTTGACCTCAGAGTTACATTGTGGAAAGGGCTCTGTTCCACAATTGGAAAATAACTAATGATTTCAAAATTAAGCAGGAGTATCTAAGTCTACAGGTAGAGTTAAAAAATAATATTAGACTGTCCAAGAGGGATGTAGAAAGAAAAATTGCATTGGAAGCTAAGGATGACAGTAAAAGTTTCTTCCAATATTTTAAGTCCAAAAGACCTCTAAAAGCTGAAATCACTAATTTGCAGGATAGTAAGGGCCTTATAATTGAAAATGAAATTGATATAGTAAATGAGTTTAATGATTATTTTTCACGGGTGTTCACAGTAGAGAACACGAGTAACTTACCACCAACTAGTACGAATACAGCATCGTCTATGACCAATATATGTATAACTGAGGCTGATGTGGTACTAAGCCTAGCTAAACTCAAAATAAATAAATCACAGGGCCCTGATAGCATCTTACCTAAGGTTTTAGAAGAGATGAGGGATATTATTAGCCAACCTTTAATTTTAATATTCCAGAAATCGTTATCTGTGGGTGTGGTACCTTCAGATTGGAAGCATGCTAATATAACACCTATATTCAAAAAAGGGGATAGAAGTAATCCAGCAAAATATAGGCCAATCAGTTTAACTAGCATTACTGGAAAAATAATGGAAGCTATAATCCAAGTGAAAATGGTAGATTACCTGGATGCAAATAACATTCTGAGGGATAGCCAACATGGATTTAGGAGAGGTAGATCCTGTTTAACGAATCTACTTGAGTTCTTTGAGGAAGCTACAAGTGAAATTGATCACAAAAAAAGGCCTTTTAGGAACTGTGGCAGCTTGGATTGAAAACTGGTTAACTGACAGGAAGCAGCGAGTAGTTATTAGAGGCACAATGTCACAGTGGGCCTGCATTCATAGTGGGGTACCGCAGGGTTCAATTTTAGGACCACTATTGTTCCTAATTTATATTAATGATATTGACACAAATACATACAGTAAACTAGTTAAATTTGAAGACGACACCAAGGTGGGTGGTGTAGCAGATACTGATCTAGCAGCAGAGAGGCTACAACGTGATCTGGATTTAATTAGTGACTGGGCTGATACTTGGCAGATGAAATTTAACACAGAGAAATGTAAGGTAATCCATTCAGGGAGCAGAAATATAAAGTATCTAGAATATTGTGTGCAGGTTTGGTCACCATACCTTAAGGAGGACATTGCTGCCTTAGAAAAGGTGCAACGGAGGGCTATGAGAATGATTCCTGGTCTTAGAGGAATGTCTTATGAGGAGAGGTTAGCTGAGCTGAATCTGTTTAGCCTTGAGCAAAGGAGACTAAGGGGGGACATGATCCAGGTCTATAAGATTCTAACGGGTCTGGATGCTGTTCAGCCAAATGGCTATTTCAATATTAGTTTAGAAACAGGAACTCGTGACCATAAGTGGAAATTAGCGGGAGAACATTTTAAAACAAATTTGAGGAAGCACTTCTTTACACAGCGTGTAGTTAGAGTATGGAATAGTCTTCCTGCTAGTGTAGCGGAAGCTAAAACCCTGGGTTCCTTTAAATCAGAGCTAGATAAGATTTTAACAACTCTGAGCTATTAAAGTTCTCCCCAAACGAGCTTGATGGGCCGAATGGCCCTCTCTCGTTTGTAAATTTCTTATGTTCTTATTACTTGGCACAGGTGCTGGATTACCTCCATTAGGCGTCACACCTGAAACATTCCTACAACCTACAGTATTAGATGTAGGTTATGGGGCAGTGTGCATGTTCTCCATGGTGTACTGGTATGCTATGCAAAGGATTCCTGGCCTTGTGCTCTGTGCTTCGAGAAATGTGCTCTAAGCTTAAGATGACACTGCTTGGATAAGTGGAGGTTTCCTGGGATACAACTCAAAACCAGTGATGAAAACTCATTTGACACATTTACACCTATATTATGAAGTCCTGGATTGTTCCTAAAGTGTTGCTCGTCAATAGGATACAACATTTACACATTATTTAAAGCAAAAATTCATTATAACATGCAGAATACAGGTCTTTTTGTCTTAAAAGAAGTTCATGCAATATATTGTATTTTTATTAATTAAACAACCATGTTAGTACTTTCTCTACTTAACTCATTTCCTCAACAGTTTACTTGTAGTGATAAGTCAACATGTACATTTTTTTCTTGAAAATCAGTAGGGGAAAAAAACAGCGCTCTTCCTTCTCTGGTGATTGATACCATTGGTTTATTGACAATGCAATACAATCTGTGCGTGTGATGATAAAGGCTGAAACATTTTTGTTATTCCCATGTGGATCTAAAATATAATAAAACAAATGCAAGCTATCTGAGTTTGGCCCCTGTCGTGGATGGCTGAAGGGCAAAGTAAAAACAGAGACATCCAAGGTTCTGGTGATGCTATAATGAAGATTTATTTCCCCAAAAAATCCAGTGCCAGGTGTAAAAGAGGCAAAGGAAAAATAAAAGAAATTTGCCAAATAGAAAAAAAGAATCAAACAACAAAATATAAACAAATGCAACAACATACAGTTCTCCAACAAAATAAAGTGTTAATAAAGTAAAACAAAATAAAGACCACTTATTGAAAGCAGAGCACAGTCAAGATTACCACACTCTTTTACTGCCAGCCTTCTCCCAAATAACCGATGGCTGTCCAATGCAAAGTGCACAAGCACACACACAGTATGTTGGATTGTGTGTGTATGTGTATGTATATATATATATATATATATATTATTTATATATATTTTTTTTTCTTCAGCTGTTCCAGGCATCCAGCCCCAATATACAAAACATGTTATACTAAAATATAACAGCCTTACTCAGGTCCTGTAGTAGGTCAGCCAGTACCTTTAATTGAGGGAACATGAATAATGTAGTAGTACATGCTTATTTAATGCATTAATTAGCCAGTAATTAAGCGTTTGTTAAGTACTGATCCCATGTTCATTCATCATTAATCAATCACAACAGTTCATATTTAATGAGGAAATCTTTATTATGCCATGATTTGTTCTGGAATAGTAAATAAGTTATTTTTGCCCCCTCAAGTGAAATCTTACCTTTATTAACTAATTAGTTAACTGTTAACTAATGTAGTGCCTGAATATATGATTGAATAATTATGAACAAGCATGGGATCAGTATATAACTAACACTTAGTTACTGGTGGTGCTTTAAGTAAGCATATACTACTACATTATTCATGTCCCCTTGAATAAAGTGTGACCAGTCAGCCATCTTGAGCAGATGGAACGCCAGGTACATTGACTTCCCTGCCACCACAAATGTTTCACATTTAATTATTGCCATTGTTGCTTTAACCCTCAATGGTTCCTTGGGGTGCGATCTGCACCCCCTGCCCATTTCTATGGCTACTACCATGTTGTTATTAAAATTACAGCAGTTATCCTCTAGGATATTGTAAGTGCACCAGTTTTACATACGGTCATGCAGAAAATGATAGAAAAAGTGTTGACGTCAATTATCGCTGGCATACTTTCTTCGGGGGTGCAAAATGCACCCCAAAAAAAACTTAATTTATGACAGATGTCTGTGGAAATTCTCAGCTTTCCAGGTCATGGTTATCCTAAAAAAGGGTTATGCAATAGCAACTGGACTTTGTTTTTCATAGAAGAAGTGTTGCACTCCATCCAGAGTGCTTTCTCAATTCTGACTGACTGGTTGGCATAGCAGGTTGATGAACCCTGTAGAATCCTCAAGTCGTTAGCACTAGATGGTCACCTGTGGGTTGTTGTTGTTCCCCCTGGCTTTCATGTGTTTCACTGATACCACCTGAGGCTGAGCGTGAACGACTGTGGAAGCGTCTGGGCAAAGTTGAAAGAACTGCATTGTAGGTAGGTGATAGACGTCTTAGGCCACCTCCTCTGTTCAATGACGGTCGTTCATTTGAAGCAGTTGTCCTCCCGGTCCACCTACAATGCAGTTCTTTCAACTTTGCCAAGACGCTTCCAAAGTCGTTCACGCTCGGCCTCAGGTGGTATCAGTGAAACACATGAAAGCCAGGAGGAACAACAAAAACCCACAGGTGACCATCTAGTGCTAACAACTTGAGGATTCCACAGGGTTCATCAACCTGCTATGCCAGTCAGTCAGAATTGAGAAAGCACTCTGGATGGAGTGCAAAACGTCTTCTATGAAAAACAAAGTCCAGTTGCTATTACATAACCCTTTTTAGGGTTGATTTATGACATTGATATGATCGACAAATTCAGTTAATTAGTGATAATTGCTACTATAATTTTTTATGTTATTATATTCTAGAACATTTTCGGATATTAAAAAAAGTCAGCCATTTTGTTTTGTTTACATTTCAACTGTTAGAAAAGATATAACACCATGGCTAGGTATTCCACAGCTGAAGCTCTTCGACACATTCTGCAAGAGGATACAGTCGGAATGTGCATTATATGACCAGTCCCCTCTGCTGCCCCCCCCCCACTGCCGCAACCCCTTTAACTGCACTATCTCACTGCGTAAGCTGTGCAAGCATCATTCAGTTAACTAATAAATGTATCTTAACTTTAGTTAATTGAATTTGAGCTTGGTACCATTGAATTATATATGCCAATGGATAGGGGTGCAACTTGAACCCCAAGGACCTGGAACGTAACTTTCTGACAAGGACCCATTGAGGGTTAAATCGGTAATGTTCATTTAAACATCATCTCCACATTCGGTTGACCACCCTGTATGGTACACAATGTTTTATGGCTGTTTTTTGGAGTTTGCAGAGTGCCAAGTACTGAAGCATCCACACCAGTGGCTTATAAAAGGCCATAGCAATCGGGAACAACAAAATGTGTGTGTGTGTTTGTGAGTTCTTAATCCCCTTTAAAAGGTCAATGAAACAGACCCAGTCCTTAGTATCTTTATTAAAATGCATATACCTCACTACTCTGAGAAAGTATTTTGCAGCTATGTATCGGCTTAATTTATGGTATCAAGAGTGTTACTTTTATTATTTATATCCCTTAAACAGATAGGGAACCTGCCTCATCTACTGTAAATTATGCTTGAAGATCCAAACACTATTCTTAGAGATTTAAACACATAACTCTCTGAAATTACAACTAGCATATCACGTTTCAGCCTTTTTGTATTTCAGCACGAATTGTATGTTAAGCCATTACTTAATAATTAGGATTTGCCTGTGTCTTTGTTTCAGATAAAAAATCCAGAACGGAAATATGAGACAAGTGGTAATGTGGTTAGAAACTTGGACAAACTCAACGTACTGTACATTACATTATAAAGTGATTTATTTTCAGCAGTCCGGCCATTATACACATGCAACTCACAAAATAAAGGGAACAGTTGAATAACAGAGGAATACAAAGTACTTTGAAAGCCAGTGTGTTTCCTCAATTACTGAGGCAATTAGCATACTATTGCGATTTGAGTCTCATATAAAAATTGCCCATTATTTTTGGTTACCATCAATAGAATAAGACCTTTCACTGACTCTGACAGTGTAGCTATTGAAGTTGGCTTGGCAGGAACTTTAGTAAGCAAGACTGTTCACTTTGAAGACACCTAAGATGATTTTGGCAGGAAAGTATGAAGGAAAGACATCATCAGCTAAACGCAACCACTGATGAAACGATATTCTTTTCGACCATCAAGTCCATGTATTAATTTTAGATGCAAGGGAAAACAGACAACTCTTAGCAGCATGACTGCAAAGCCTAAGTATATTTTCTCCATATTGTCAAGTTGCAGTGCAGAAACTCTTCATTTCACTTAAAAATATCCTTCTACAAGAATTTTGGTGCAAAAAAGCATGAGCTGATGTCAGTCACATGGTCAGGTGAGTTACCCTACCCCCGAGTCTCACTAAGGCATGCGTGTGGAGTAAACATCAATGTAAAACTGACGCACAAATATAGTAACCTAACCAACTTTTATTTTTGAGGGAGACACTGAGTGAATAGAGCTATACATAGCTATATAGGGAGATGAGGAAGACATAGGGTTGACTACAGCCAAATGTTGCTTTGCTTCTGGCATTTCTCTTGGTTTAGTGTCTTTGTGTTTTCCCTGACATAGGGCTCCAATGGTCCTGTCTGGGTTAGTTAAGGCTTGGGGCTTATTTCTGTAGCTCACAGTATCTCACACATTCTGTTTCTTTTAAACAAAGATGATAAATCTAAATGTAAAAGTTATACAATGTCAGTGTAGGAGCAGCACAAAATGCATGGCACAAAGATTATGAAATCATATCAGGCAGCACCAGACTACAACTAGTAACCAGTAAATAAACAACCCCCAAAATAGCGCTTATAAATAAACAAAAGACTGTTTCCTCAAATGCCACAGGTAAGATAAAAATCCCTCTGCAATTCTACCTTCTGGAAGAACATAACTAGTATTCATCTGAGCTGCCTTTGCCTATGTTTGCTATAACAATAACACACCACTCTATAACTTGGCATTAATTTCTTTTGTGCTTTACAGCCCTGCCCATAATTAGTGAAAAAAGCAACTATGTATCCCTAGGTCAGCTCTTAATCCTGACCTTCTAGGATGATGTTGTGTTAAACACAACAGGCCCGTGGTTTATGTGCCCATATCTTTCTAACTCAACACACATGCTGGATTCCCTGCAATAAAGGTTTACATTGGTTGACCAATTTATGCAGTTCTTAGTATCTTTCATTTTCTCTTGAGCAGTATACAGTCTTTGCCAGCAGTCTAATAATTGTTTTTGTAATGCACTTGCCAGTAATAATGGCTTATCTCCCTGCCTGTAATTACTTTAGGAGAGTCGCAGGATCCTTTGCAGCTCTGTTGCTGTGTTTCTTAGGTTTGTTGCAAATGTTTCCATACAAACGACATCATGCTTCACCAGTTTGGGCTGGGAGGGGGGGAGTCGTTGGTTCACCCTTATTTAGTTCTGGAACCTCAAAGACTTTTTGTGTCCGATAGCAGCATGCCTTCTTAGCAGATCCATGTCACTGTCAGAGCTCACATGCTCCACCAGCTCATTCACAGCTAGGAAGAGTTTTGGGCAAAAAAATTTAGCAATCCACGATCCATTTTTGGCCCATAGCCAAAACTGAATTTTGTGTGGGGGTTCCTCTGGGAGAAGGGTCCGCCTTGGTGGATTTCGCAAGAGGGTGGAAACAAATTTCATTATTAACTGCCTACACACCTGATCAGTACCAAACAAATCTGGGTGGGGTTCCAACCCAACATTTCACCACATGCTGCATATCTGATCCATCCATCCATCCATCCATTTTCTAAAACCGCTTGTCCTATGCAGGGTCGCGGGGGGTCCAGAGCCTATCCTGGAGGCTACAGGCAAAAAGGCAGGGAACAGCCCAGGATGGGGCGCCAACCCAGCACAAGTGCCTGATCCAATTAAACATATATGTCAGACTGTGGGTCTGCACGTTTATAATGTGTACAAAAAGTTTTAGAAGGCTGGTCTAATTTTGGAAGGAACTAGGAGTGTTCAGCATGTTTCATTCTTGAAGAATAAACCTACCTGCTTAGAGATACTTTACTGAAGGAGATGGTCATGAAGGTGAAATACAGGACAAAGCTCTGGTCACTTATTTACACGGTGTGCAAAAAAATCATAAAGTAAGATAAGAAAAAAAAAACTTGGATCCTGGCTGTTCTACTCAACTTGTTGAGGAAGAAAACCCAAGTGCTGCCCTGGTCAATCATCAGGAAGAGTGAGTGTGACTCACCTTCTTGTTACACTTCCTGCCTTTTCTTCTGCTATTTCCCTGCCTATAAAATTATTCAGCAATGCTTTTTCAGAATAAGAACAGGTGCTGAAGGCTGTCCCTGGAGTCAGATGCTGGACTCACATCTGCTATAACAGCCCCTGAATTTGTGTCATATTTTTGCAGGCAAGAAAATATTGATTTCAGTCATTATTCTAATCAGCAATGATTAAGGTGTTCTTTTTACATAGTTGTCAGTTACATAGCTCCCTAAAATGTGTACCTTTGATTTGTATTTATACTATTTATGAAAGATCTTTAAAAATTGTAATCTGAAGAACAGCATAAAATGTTATACCTCATCTTTCATTTTACAACATTTTTATGGTTATCATTTTTAAGAAATTGCCATACTGTATAGCTAGCTACAACGTTAGTAAGCAATTACTAAATGTGTTCCAGTGACTTCAGGTTATATAATTTCTGAGTACAATATTAGTTTTGGATTGCCAAGAAGTGTTATCAGCGCAAAATTACAATCATAGAAGTGACTCTAGCTATTGGTTAATCTGATTCATCAAGCTTTACAACAAAAGCAGAGACAGTAGCAATGCAGTTGTGGAAAAAAGTGCAATGCTGTTCATGCTACAAAACACTTCAAAGTTGAGTCAATGACCCACAACAGCATTTTCAACAGAGGCTGGATGACACAAAATATGAACTCCAATATGGAGTAGAACATGCTGAATTAATAATAATCTTTATCTGTACGGCACTTTTTGCACAACAAGGTAAACAAAGCACTTTACAGGAAATAAAACATTTACAAGTAAAATAAACAAAACAATTGAACAAAAGTATAAGTACAATAACGAAAACAACATCAATTAGAAACTAAGAAAAATTATGTGAACCATTTAAAATTTCTTTTTAAAAGTGGACTGTGAATATATAGCTCTTAAATAGTCTGGGAAGGAGTTTCACAGTGTGGGCCCATACAGTCTGAATCCCCAGATCTTAATCAGTTTACAGGAATGACATGAAGGTGTTATGGACAGGTATGATAAAGGACAGACAATCCAGGTTGTGGCTTGAAAACAGGTCTCAAACTCAAAATGAACACAAGAAACCACAAACACAGGTAAATAACAAAAACTATAGCAGAGAGCAACACAGGAACAACAACAGCAGAACAGCAGTGAACATGGGACAACAAGAGCTACGAACACAGAATGATCAACTGAGAAACAAGGGCAAGGGCGGGCACATATATAAATGTACAGCAAGGGTAAGAACAGGGAAAGCTGTGGGCCAATACAATTACTAGGAACACGCACAGGTGAGGATAAGCAACAGATGGATAAAACACCAGGGGAGACAAGATTACAAGGGTAACTGAACAAAACTACAACCAGCAATCAGGGAGCAGAACCAAGGAACTGTAACAGAAATACGTAACAACATAATTAATCAAGAAAACGCAATGTATCAAATGTTAAATTATAACAAGTTATTACCTAGTTATTAACTACCTTGATGACATAGCCACCTGTCCATTAAGCCATGCGGAGGCCTGGGGAACAGGAGAAACATGAGGAGCTAAGAAATGTCATGGCCAGCAACACCTGCTGGCCAAACGGGGAACTGACATGCAGAAGTGGGCAGGACAGGGACTGATCCTGATAAAAGGTTTTTGTGCAATGACCTTAGCGATCTACATGGGGCATTTCTAATGAATATTCCTAATCTCAACAGAGGAAAGGCACTGAAGACCTTTAAAGACTAACATAAGGATCTTAAAAGCAAATCTGAATGAGACCAGTCCCCAGAACTACAGGCTTTGGGTTGACCTACAGCTGATACAGCTGAAAATGCAAGTTGTCTTGAAGTGATGCGAGAGACAGCTTCACCAAACCCCAGTGACTAGCTCAAATTATTAAATCCCGCTTCCTACAACATTTCACAAGGCAAGGTGAATCCGCCAGTGTTCCTTGAAAATTCCAAGGTTACCTGACTATGCAGCCTCTGTCAGGTTGTGAGATTCTCCCCCAGTGTCAATAACATGCTGAATGACATAGGAAATGCTTGACTGATCATGGCGTGATGGCATTTGATGGCGCATGATCGTGGCAGCTTTTAGAGCGGGTCTTTTCACAGGCTTTTGTGGTGTTCTGGGAAGTCAGGTCCTAATCCCCTGCAGTCCATTGTGTTACCTTTTCACTATGGTTAAGCATAACCACTGACCCCTATAAGGTTACACCTCAAACCCTACCAGGACCATCCCTGCACTTATTCATGGACATTGATCTTTTCCTCAATGATGGCTCAGGACCAATGAGCTAATTAACCAGCTGGCTCTCAAATCATCCACCATCCATTTTCTATACCTGCTTCTCCTACAGAGGGTCACAGGAATCCGGACCTTATCCCAGCAGCTATGTGTGCAAGGCCGGGAATAACTCTGGATGGGTTGCCAGCCCATCGATGGCTCTCAAAACAAAAATCCCTTATTTTTGATTCCAAAAATCTCTGCACTGGCTAAATGAATGGTCATATGTCTGCTTCATCTGCTGTGTGCAGTCTTCCTTCAGCCATATTGGCAAGTAATCGAGGAGGAAATTTTAAATCATTGCCTTTTAATTATTGAATAATCGAGTTCAATCAGGTAACTGTGACACCTCTAGTGTTATGTTTAAAAAAATTAAAATACTATTTAAGCATGGGTTATGTACTAAAAAAAATATTTTTTTAAGTATTATTTTGTATTCCTTTAATGTGATAACATAACATGCCAACAAACACACTGCATCTTTAAGATTGTGATCAGAAATACACATTGTGACTAATAAACTAATACACAGAGCTGCTTCTTCAGGACCACCCCCCCTTTGTCCCTAGCAGGGCTCCCCCCCCTCTCCTGTAGACTCCTTACAGGCAGCTTGATGACCTGTCAGTGGTTATATTCTGTCTATTCAATACTGGCTTGACCCTCAGCTAAGAGAAACATAATATACAGCAGAGTACTCTCTGTTTCCTGGGACGTTTCATTAGTCCTGACAGGATCTATACAGACTCAGAAAAGACAGTGATTCCTGTGCATGGCTGAACAACACGAAAATAGATAAAATGTTTTCAAATCTTTCAACTTTATCGTATGATAAGTTGTATATTTTATGCTAAATATTTTTGTTGGTTTTGTCCTTTTTTTCCCCACCTCTGTGGATTTGATGAAATACTTTATTAAAGAAAGAACGGTAATATAATAAAACTGATTAACTCCCGCAGATAGTAATAGATATTATCAGTAACCGACGATATCATAAAAGTAACCCAGTCAATATCTTACAGTCACTAAACAGCAGCTATCGCAGTTGTCAGGGACATAGGCTTAAGCACACACACAGCAAAAATTTATTTGCTGTTCAGTCTATGTTTCCGAAGCACACACGTCAGTATTACTCCTCGTATGGTACACAAAGTTACCAGTACAGACGCTCCTCTACTTACAAACTTTGAACTTACGAACGTTCAGATATATGAACAGAGAGGACTGTAAGTCCAAATTGTGTTAATTGGGCTCCCGTTTCCTGTTCGCAATATCAATTTATTTTTTCTGCGTGCCAATTCTGTCTAGTACAACTTCTGGCCGCTACTCCCGCCGCGCAGCAGCGTAGCGTGCGTACTCCCAGCATCCTAGTTCTTTGTACTTGCGTATACCCTTTAAATTATGTTGAATAACAACTTACGAACATTTCAAGTTACGAATAGCCGTTCGAAACGTATCTCGTTCGTAAATAGAGGAGCCTCTGGATATGTAAACGTTGCCTATAATGGTGCTACACAGCTAAGGCTTACTGTAAGTTTGTGAACCACTGCTTCAGATATTTTGAGTCAGTCCATTACATGAATTATAATAAAACAGGCCCACCCATCATTTGTTTTCCATAGAGACTAAAAAATTATGATCAGCACCGCTGATCACTCCCCTGATTGGCACATATTAGCACCCGCTATACAGCACATTATCGGTATATGTTTCTTTTTTTATCTGTTTTGACATTTTTGGTCACCTAAAAGAAATTAAGTGCCTCACTTGGTGTGTGTGTGTGTGTGTTTGTTGTCACACACCCCTGCCCAAATACCGACAATTTGAATCAGTTGCCTCCAAATACTGCCCATTAATCACGCTGAATTTAAGTACAACACTAACCGCAGTCCGACGTGAGGTATTGTTTCATGCCTAGGCGATATACTGAGCGTTATTATCCCTGTCTCCTGTACAGCTCTGTTCCTCCCTGCTTGCCCTGTCCAACTCTCCAGCCAGCCATCTCCACTACCCACTTGCCCATCCTCCCCTTGCTCTTCCTCTTCGTGAATTTCTTGTGTTCCCTGTCTACATGCCCGGACGGATTCCTTGATTACCAAACTCCAAGCCTGAAAACCCCGACCTCGAATCCGGATCTCGTTTCGATTCCTTGCTGTGGCTTTCTGACCTCCCGGACTTCAACCCTGCCTGCACGACCTTGTCCCTGTCTGACCCCTATTGCTTACCTCGCATAGCTTAGCCAATAAAGGCTCTGTGATCAGTCCATCTTTGTGTCCGAGAGTGTTTGTTACAGTGTGTTTGTGGTGGGGGGGGGGGGGGGGTTGTTGGATGACTCCATTATTGTTTACCATGATATTTTATAATTAAAATGATGCACTTTTGTAACCCAGCCATAGTGTCTTTAGCTTTTCCTCTCCTCTGGCTTATCCATTCAGTTTGCCCATGATAATCCATGGGAAGCCTCATGAGGGCAATGAAAACCTCACTGATACTGTTGAACAGTGTGTACTGATGCTGATTTGGACACAGGAGTTACACCACCTGTCAGCAATGCAATCTAAAACTTTCCAAACTTTCCAGTTAGCTAAAGTGTACCTCCATAAACAAATGCTGGGAAATGATATGATTGGATCACTCCACAAATCATGGCTATCCTGGTTAGTCTCCCTGTACTTGGTTAGAAATCTTTTTGTTAGTGTTGTTTTCCACATCGCTCAGCGGATGTATCTCATCATATCGAAAGATCGAAAAACAAAGCAGTGCTGAAATGTATGAAGAGAGCTGAAGATCACTTCACCGAAGAAAGTAAGAACATGAGACATGCAGTGAAAACAAAGTATCTTTGTTCTTTGCGTGCACTACATGTCTCGTGTCCTTACAATGTGTATTTTTATTTTTATGCAGCAACAAACCATAAAAAGTCCTTGCAGAAGCAATGCGCTTGGTGAGTGAAGCTGATTCTGGCTTTCAAATTCACTATGCAACTTTATATAAGGTGTGTATATATGTTTATTCCTATACTTTTGATGTAGCCAATTCTAGGTTAATAATGGAATGATATAGATCTGCCGTATGATTTCTTGCATAGTCAATGCATAATCCATATCCAATATTTTGTAATATTGTCATTATAATTTTTTCTAGAAAATAGTATCTTTGGGTAGGTGTGTCAAAACTTTTGACTAGTACTGCCTTGTCATCAGTCAGGATTACAAAAACACCCATATGTTGGCAGACCTAATAGTAGGCGACAGGGTGACAATGCCTAATAACACAAACTAAAACAAATCTTGTATTACCTGGTATCTGGGTTAATGAGAAAACATATACATAAAGGAGAAGTGAGAAGTGAAAATAAAAGTGTTAAAGCCTTTCTCCTCGCTCTCCTTTTCAGGACAGCCAAGGCCCACACCCCAGCTCAATTTTTAATAAGCTATTCCACAATGTGTACGTTCATTTAAAACCTTCTAATGCAATTATTTAGGATTGCAATACAAACTGGTCCTGAAAATACAGTTCAAAAGACTGTGATGCCAGCGGAATTTAAAGAATCATGACACACTTGCTTGATATCATCTATAAAGTCAAAGACGCCTTATATATCGACAGTTGTTTTGCACGTGTCACCCTTAAAACTACACAAAAAATACCCATCCATCAATTTTTGAGTTTATAAAATTTATATTTATACTCAGTAAAGTGTGCTGCTCATAATCAGACGCAAATTCATTCGACGGCAACAATTTTGCATATTCGCAAAAATCACTATTATGGCTATATCCAATGCAGAATGAGAATACAGTACATGTTCTTTCTCTTTAAAAATACAGGCACTTTATTGGCACCATTCATATCTTAGGATTCCTTTACTCTTTTCTGTACTGTAGAATCAATGCAGTCAAGCATGCCAAGTGAAGGTGAATGGAAAAATCTATATCTTCTATATATTGTTTTAAGCATCACCACAAAAGGACTCGCCATTATAATAAAAGGGCTAAAAAGTTTTTTGCATTCCATTTCTGCTTACGGTTTCACACAGTCATTAATTCCTAGAACATAGGCTACTTCACAATGAGATGATAAAGCTGGTTATGCTTAGGGATACTGAACTGAGGTGGAGATAAACTTCATTCTCATAAAGATCATCTCCAAAAATGTATCCAGTGAATTGGATATGGAACAGGCAGGGGCCAGATCAGGGACCAAAAGGACAGCAGGAAAGAACGAAACCGAACAGAACCACACTGACAAAACAGACCAAACATGGGACAAAACCAAGCACCGAAAACACACCAAAGATTGGAAGGCCGAGCATTAAACATCAACAGGGACTAGGGAGCAGAAGAGACAGAGACAGACAGAACATGCCACACCAGAACAGGGCAGATAAACAGGGGAACAACAGAGACAGAAACACTGAATAAGGGACACAGGCCAGAGTAAAACATAAGAACATAAGAAATTTACAAATTAGATAAGGCCCTTTGGCCCATCAAGCTCATTTGGGAGAACTCAATTAATAGCTCAGAAATGTTCAAATCTTATCTAGCTCTGATTTAAAGGAACCCAGGGTTTTAGCTTGCACTACACTAAGGAGAAGACTATTCCATACTCTAACTACACGCTGTGTAAAGAAGTGCTTTCTCAAATCTAGTTTAAAATGTTCTCCCGCTAATTTCCACCTATAGCCACATGTTATTGTATTTGAACTAATATTAACAAGCAAAGGGCACTGGGACAGGGACTGAGGCACGATGAACGAAAATAGGGGGTGTCCAGGGAGTCGTTCAGACCCCAGGGCGCTGGATGATGACCCTTGGATATGAATCCTCCAGGATCCATTCACCAGTGAGGTGGAGCCCATCCGGACCACAGGACCTAAGGGCCTTGGAGGCCCACTGGGGCTAGAGGGTACCAAGGGGCCAGCAGGGCTGAAGGGCGCTGAGGAGACAGCAGGGTCAGAGTAGGAAGATGCCTAGGGGACAACAGGGCCAGAGGAGACAGCGTGGTGGCACTGCACAGGCTCCGGAGAAGTGGTGTGCAGCAGGAGGGCAGTGGGCTCTAGAGAAGCAAGCATGTGGCGGCACTGCAGCAGGCTCTGGAGATCTGCCATGCGGCGGCAGTGCAATAGGCTCTGGCGGACCGGGAATCTTGGGCTGCACAAGATCTGACGGAGTGGGCTCTGGCTGCATGGGATCCGACAAGATTCTACAAATTATTCTATATTATACAACAGTTAGTTCTGACTAAGAAATATGATTGGACAAGAGGCATTCTATGAGTGCGGTGGGACATTTCATGTCAGCTTTATCACTCCACTTTACAGGTGTATCTGAATACTGAAAGATAAGCCCCATTTCCACCAACCCGGAGCCGGTGCTGGGCTGATTCTTGCTCGGTGCCTTTTGAAAACCTCCCTGCGTTTCCACCGGTTTCAAAAATGAACCTAGGTGGAAGTGAGAGTAAAGTAAAGGCTCATACGAATTCTGTTTAGTTGGATTAATTTTGATCTATTTCGGATTTTGTTTTAATAATCTGCCGAACCGAAAAAAAGTTTTCAGAGTATGCCTTGTTGTGAAATGTCTCTACTGCAAAGTTATTCCACTAATAAGCTGGTTAGCTGTCTCACTGCTGGCACTGGCGATATTAGACGAAACTATGTTGGTTATAGACTGAATTTTCCAGGTATGTGGAAGGTTTGGACGTGATAGCCCATCCCACTTTCGCTGACGCATTTTTTTGTTTGTTGAAGAGGTCCGTAAATGTTTAAATAAATAAACGAAATATGCTGTACTTGTAAGCCCAAATATGTTTCTTCTGCAGTTGGCCTGTGGTCTCTTGCCCTCGACCAAATCACAACTGTGATATATTAGAGTACAACTGCACCCCTTCTCGTATGTTATTGCATAAACAGAGGTGCACGTATATCGAGGAGTGTCTTGTGATTCCTGCAGCAAGTTTAAAATTCTAGAATACTTGAACTGGATAATAACAAATAAAAACATAATAGAATAACAGAGTAAAGAGTATATGTATGTGCAACTTTATATGATACAATATTTCAGCAAATATGTAGCTAAGGAGGTCAGTACAGTGTAGAAAGTGCAGTGTGACATCAGGAGACAAGTTAGGAATAGGGAAATTGGTGAGCGCGTTCACAGAAATCAGGAGGTCTGGGCTCTGAGACACCAGAGTCTTGTCGCTGAAGGCAGGGGTACAAAAATCCATTACAGGGGTGTGAGGAGTCTTTGTAGATTCAGTGTCCCCTTTTCAAGCTGCATTTGTAGTCGATGTCCCGCATTACAGGTAGCTGAGTGCTGATGTGCTGAGCAGCCTTGACTTCTCGCTGGAGGGCTTCCCTGTCTGAAACTGCACAGTTGCCACACCACCATGCAGTAATACTGCATGTGAGAATGCACCAATGGTGCTCTGGTAGAAGTTGACCAGAATCTTCTTAGAGAGGTAAGCTTTCTTCATCTTCCTTCTTCACAATGGAAGTTGTGTTGAGTGTTCATTAGAGATCCTCATGTGGACCTCCAGGAACCTGAAGTTAGTAACAGCTATGCAATAGTAGAACAATCTGGTGTAATAGTAAGAGAATAATGAGACTAAAGAAATGTGTTATTGTAGCACAATGTTCGTGTACAAGCATCTATGAACAAAAGGTATAGTAAGGGGCTATGTTGAAAAAGGATTCTGACCTGGGTTTGGGGGGGTGACTCCCCCAACCATAAATTTTGTCAAAATCGTTCGTACGGTTTGGATTAATGTTTTGATCTGGGGTTCGCCAGTTACTGACTACAGGTCAAACCTTAAGTCCTAGTCAAGTACAACATGGAGGAAAATCACCAAATCCAAAACACAATACAAAGATTATGCTTTTATTGTACATCTTATTGCACATTTTGATCATATAAAGTGTCCAGACCATATTACTGCATCACTCTTTCTCTATCTCCTTCTGTATTAGTTCTACTGTATCTCTCCAGAAAAAGTGCTTTCAGAATTATGGTAAAAATTCTATTTTTGTTCAAGGAATAAAAGATAAAATGAATTCCTCTGAATCTGACTTGTAATTTATAGTCACATATTTATAGAATTTAACATTTAACATATTTTTTCTGGGTGGACAATTTGTATAGCTTTGAAAAGGAGGTATCAACTCAGTTTTCTATTTTTAATATAAAGTCAATGAAAATAAGTATAATTAGGGGTTTAATACCATAAAACTTCACATGAATTATACACTAGATAATCGTAAAATACAGCTCTACAATAAAATGCAGAAAGTAAGATTTTAGCAGACCATTAGGGGAGAGGATGGTAGACTAACATTAATTACTTTTTAACTACAGTGAGCTATACACGTTACTAAGAGTGCAAACAAAATATCAAGGAGGAGTTTAAGAATTAAGAAAGAATTAACTGAGTCAAAAGCAATTACACAAATCTGTTCAGCGTATAATTTAGATTCACTTCTCTTAAATGAATTTTAATATTGTATTCCATTCACCCAACATAGTGGCCTCAAAACCAAGGTAGGAAATCTTAAGGTGGGAGAATAGAAAATAGTATTTTGCCGGACATAATTTAGCATTTCTGGCACAGCAAATGTAAATTCTGCACAGTTCCTGCATTATTTGCACAATACGAATGATTTCTTCTTTGATGGCCAGAGTCTGTGTCTCTGTGTCAAACATACCTAAGAAGAGGTATCATTTTATGTCAGGTGCCCTGATATTGTGCCTCACGTTACACCCTGAGGAACTAAGGGCTGATGGCTGACATGTTTCTTCAGCTCCATAGGTTTGTCTCCAGATCCATCGTCGGCCACATGCTAGATTAACAGGCTATGGCTCCAAATATCTGTATAAATGATACATTGTCATAAATGCTAAATCATATTCCTGCCAAAAGCAGACACTGACATTACTCATGTTCTGTAGGCTCCCTACTAATTACCCTTTAAGCTGTGACTTGCCATTGAATGACCAAAATAAAAAACATTAAAACAGATTGTCCTTTGTGTTTTGGCAGTGTGATCTACCCAGATTGAAACTTCCCTTAAATCTGTGTGACTGGTTACGCTCCCCCCCGCTGCCAGTTTATTGCAACTGAGGAAATATCATTATTATTTTTTCCTTCTTGGATTTAACTGTATTTTATCCTTTCGGGGAATTACAGTATTCTAGTCGGTTGCCTACCAGCCTTTCCAAACACAATTACCTTCAATCAAAGGAATAATTTTCTGATTTTTCCGGTGTTGGCCTGGGATTTCAATTCCCTCTGGGAAAAGTGCAAAAAAACTATGTAGAAAAATTGAGCTTTACCAAATACAATTTTAAACTGGCCCCCATAGGTTTTCATAAATATTTTATTTCTTCATTCAGTTAGTCCCCATGCCAATTTCCAATATTAGTAAAGGACATCCAAGCTGTACATAATTGTGCCATACCTGATACATTTAAAAATAAAAGTCTCTCCATACAGGACAGAGTTGGCTCCATTTTTTCTGAACAAGAGCCTAGTTGTAGGGCTGTGAGGAGAGTCAGGGAATAGTCTGCAATGCATTTCTTCTGTCATTATATATTCTTTGACATCATTTGACGTCTCCCGTAGCATACGCTGCCAAAGACCTATAGCTTGTTAGTACCTGATGATCAGTTGTTAGTGCCGTTACAAAGTTACACCAAATGACAAATGAGCACCCTCATGCTGTTCACATTCCTTTAAAACGCCTTCCTCAGCATACCCACTTTGACTGGGCTCTACCATCTGACCACCAGTTACAGGCCAGCCTTCTTATCACTCTGGGCTGTTTTTTTTTTCCTTTGTTCCTAGGTAGTGCAGAATAAAACTTACCTCTCTAGGGTCAAAGCTAGTGAAGCCAGCAGTGCTTGTGTATGCCCACACCATGCCATACTCCCTTAGGTTAGTCAAGGAACGAGGAACAGGTAAGTCTTCAAATCAGGTGAAGAGGAGTGTAATTTAGCTTGGTGTGGCTGCAGGGATTGCTGACTAGAGGCAAACTTTCCACTAGGCACCCTAGAATGACGTCCATGTGGGTGACCATGGGGGCTCTGAGCAGTGTGGTCTGCAAGGAAGCAGTGGAACTCTGCTCTCAGGGAAGAACCCTGGAGGTCACACACTAGAGCCATGTGGAGTTCTAGGTGGTGGGTAGAATAATGTCAGACATTGAAACCAAGTTAGATGGTTCAAGTTACCAGAAACACATTTTTGACTTTGACATTCTTTCGTCAAGAATACAGACCTGTGCAGAATTGAGCTATGTAGCATCAAATTATACTCCAAATTTTGATAGTGAGGACCACAAAAGGGTGAACCGCTCCCTCCAATCAGTACCCTACTAGTATCCTAATAGTACTAATGTTATGGAGGCATTTTGTGTCTTTGGGAAGGGACTGCTGCTACTTCCAACTCAGAGGTACAGTATCCACCACCATGATAAAAGGCCAAGATGGATATTGTGGAACAGAACGGGTTTTTTAAAAGCTGAAAACTAGCATAGACAGGGTCATCCTCCAACAACATATAAATGGTCATATAAATCTGGGCAGTCAGTGGGGAAGCTTAACGTGCCTATAGAAATTAGCGAAGCACAGAAAACACTGCAAACATGCTTGGCACCATCAGTACAATTTATAAGTCATCTATATACACGATTAAAAACTGGTTTACCATGTCCTAAAAAATCACGAATAACTGAAAAACTGAAGGTGTAAGACCATAGGGCATAATCAAATATTCACAATACCCTGAAAGGTAAGGCTACAATCCACTTGTCTCTTTCAGATATATGAAAACGATTAGTTGTACTGCGCAAAGGTCAAATGTAATGAAGACAGTCGCCCGGTAAACTACAGCCAATGAAAGTCAATGAGAGTAGGTATCCTGAATTTGACAGTGATTTTGTTCAAAATTCAAGTCTAGAAGAAACAGATTATTTATTTGTAGTCAGCATTAGATTTACATTTACCTTCACATTCTATTTATGTACCAGATGCTTTTATCCAAAGCAACATTATTTTTTGCGAAAGCAGGGTGAGATGGTCTTGGGAGGAATTGGGGGTTCAGAGCCTTGGTCTGACACCCAATAGTCAAACCACTCTGCCGACCGGGGATCTTACCTGGCGACCCGCTGATCACAGGCACAACATCCTAAGCCATGCACTTGGTGGACTCAGAACCCACCTTCTGACATTTGGTACACATCAACATTGTCATCTGGCCCATCATCTGTTGGAATATGTTTCGGTCCGGTGGGAGCCAGATTGGCAGGTTTGGCTATGGGCTATCTCCATCATTTATGGAGAACATCATAGCAATAACACACGAGACATTCAAACAGCACAATCATGAGATCCAAACCCAGGTGAGATACAACTTCAGTGCACCCTGCATACTTCCACCTGCACTTCAACATTTTCCCTGGCACATGCTTTGAAATTTTATGTGGATTCATTATAGTGGGTTTTTGGGTCAGACTGTGACTTTTGGGTAATTAAAGCAAAGATTTGTACAATGGGCATTCAGATAGTGAGGGATACCAGTAAATTAGTTTCCTCAGTGTTTCACTGAACTGTAGTTTGTCTTATTACATTTACCAGAACTATTTTTCACAAAAATCTGTCTTCTCAAATATGCTTCTTAAATAACATCACATTGATATTCATTTGCTTAGCCAATGCGTTTCTCTAAAGGATCTTGTAATATTTTTACCTAGTTATACAGAAAGATATTTTTACTGAAGTAATACAGGTTATGTACCTTGCTTGAGGATATTAAACATGCTACTTTGCTGTGAGCTGGCAGCCTACATGTTAGCATGTATCTGATCAACTAAATGAAAAAATCGTCTAAAAAAATATCAGGCATTCAGCTCAAACTTGCTTCGTGTCAGTAGCTGTGCAGGAAATATATAACCGTCAAGGTATTTTTGTTGCACATAATGTACAGTTTAGAATTTCAGAAGAGATTCATGAAGCAATGTGCATCTGTGCTACTCTTTCTTTGACTTCATCAGTTTTAAGCATGCCTGAGGGTCATCAGTCATTCAGCTGCCGCAACTGTCGTAATATATCATTTTAGGAAATTGAATTAAAGTTATGCATAATATGTTAGGAGCACGAGAACATTGAAACTGATGTCTGCTGTCACTGCTCCTGTATTTGTACATAAACACGCTATATAATGTAGTAATGAAATATAATTTCCATACGAGAAATTATGCTAAATGTCTATTTTTGAAATCTGCTTAACTCAAACTGCATTTTAAGTGCTGTCTTGTAACATACTATAAGTTTTTCTGCTATCACTCCAAATGCTTTACTTTATTGATGATAGATCGCGCTGCCAGTGCTATAGACCTACTGTGCAAATGCTTAATACTTATCCAAGAGCTGCTAGAGTTTGCTATAATTTTCATGGAGTCTGTCTTGCCAGCACTTACTGCTAAAACATGGTTCACCATACTCTGGTTTTGCTCTCTTAACATATTTCATGTTTGAATGTTGTTTCAGGGCACTCCAGTTCTGTATTGCAGTGGTGTTCAGAGCAATGTCAACCCTACAAACTGTTGTCTTTTAGACAGCACTCTTAGTAGAGTACCAGAATCCCCATTGAGTTTTGTTAGGCTCAGGGGGCTGCATGAAGGGGTCCCCCAGTGTCTGTCTCAGAAGTTTGGATTATCTGGCTTCCTCCCGGAACAATGCTTGGAAACTTACCTTGTGTTTGTAACAAGGTTGTCAATCCACAGGAAAATTATATTCCCATACATTTTGCTATGGCCATTATGAATGCATTACTTACTTCACTGAAAGCTTTGATGAAATATATTTTATTGCTTAAAACAAAGCCAGTAACATTGCTAAAAGTCACTTAAATATGTCACCAAGGAGCTATTGTCAGAGTGTGTATGTGCTGCTCAGATAATCCATAAGTGATGCTCCTTGCAAAACAAGAGTTTTGTTTTGCCCCCTTGCGTTTGTCCATGACATTCATGTTTGGTTATTTTGATTTTGTTTTAATTCAAGTTAACTGACAGGCAAAGTTGACCTGACGTAAGATAACACTTTTATTTCTAACGTATTTGTTATCACTTTTATTTAAAGTGTGTTGGTACTCATCAGTGTCTCAGCTTATTGTAAATGAACTGAACCTGAATTCCATTCTGGTTTCTTCCCCCTGAAAGCTCTTGGCATTTGCCCTGATGTTTTCAGATATTTTCCACCCTTTTCATGCCCTTCTCTATTTCAATATATAGTTTGTCAAATCCATTAATCTTTTATGTTTTAAGATCTTTTTAAACACTTTATTATATAAACATGCTAATATTCTAATAAAATGTTGCCATCAGAGGAATTGTACAGAAATGTCATTATGTTTGTTTACTTTTAATAGCAAGATTTGGTTACTTTGTTATTTGTTTACTTGCTTTTGTGGTGACCTTTGGCTGTGACTGTATATATTTCACTTAAGCCTGTATCCTCTCACATCTAGACAATATCCATTTGCTTCTCACCAGCGTTGCTTCAAATGCCTTGACCCAAAGTATATTCAGTGTGTTGGATCTTACTATCCTCATTTTTCTAACATAACAGCAGACCTCTGTCTATCACTGCACTTTATCCATATATTTATATAGCACATTATTCTATAAAATCAGATTTTAAGCATACCTGCTGGCCTACAGAAATACCAGATGCTTGCCATCTGAAACATTTATGTCACCTCTACATTCCTGTACATAACCTCCAGTCCAGGAATCCTGGCTGTCTGTCTACCCATCATAGCAACCACTCCTCTTTGTGGTTAACCATTTACACCAATTATACCACTGAGGTAGAATAAACATCTGGGCAACATATGAACCTAGGAATAAAAGTTGAATAAAAGGGTTGTGATTCAAACTTTCTAAAACAAAAACGATTTCTGCAGTACCATCATACTCTTTATGGGTTGTTGGACACACTGTGAAAATGAAGTGGCATACTGGTTGGAAATAGTGTTCATAAATCTTGCGAATTATAATAAAAAAAGCATGCAAGAAATGGGAGATTAATAGCATATTTTCTATCCTTCCATCCATCCATGGAAAGTTAGGAGCATACTGCAGGAAGCATAAAGCCTTTCCATCCCATTGAAATATTACAGCCTTACAGTTTTTTACATTTACAAGTTTTATGTATTTCTATTAAGGTTTCTTAATAATCTTTACCCATCTATCTGTCTGACTAACTTTCTGTGTGTCTGTTTGTCATACATGCATACCATACATACTATTTATGAGCAGTTTCCTATTTCCATAATTGCCTGTTCTAAACATCACGACATTGTTTACATTGTGTGTTAATGTTTTTAATGTTAACATGTTTTTCCTTTTTTCTAAGAGCATGTCCTGTCTATCACTGCACTTTATGCATATATAGCACATGCTTCTGTGCCACTATATGCTCTGTACTGAGCATGGTTGGTATGAGAGTAAAGCACCTGACTTGTCTCACTCTGTCTCCACATGTGTCTGTGAGTCAGTGTGCATATGTGGCAGTGCTTCAGTGCTTTGGGATAAGAGTGTCCTCTTCAAGTTCTAACTGTCTTATAATCTGTCACAGGTGTCCCAGCTGGACCAAGACATATGAAACAGATTAGTGTGGCATTAAACAATGATATCGTGGTGCATTTGCCAGAGTTAAAAGGCTTTGGGGACCCTTGCTTTGGTTGTTCAGAATTAAGTCCCACCTATTGCCATTGTTTTCAGTTCTCTGTGGCCATGATGAGTTGTGAATTTATGGTGACATAATTTTGGTCTGATAATATATATATATATATATATAATTTCCCCCCCCCCCCAAAATACGTAAGGAGACGGAGATGCAATAACAGTACCTTAAACTCTAAATCTGCCATGATCCATGTTTAGAATAGGTAATCAGTACAGTTCTTCCAGATCTTAAACTGTAATTATTATCTTCTGAACTCCAGCAAAATTCATTTAGTGGTGGAAGATGAGGGATTTGGGGGAGCTCGTGCTCTAGAACAAAATTGGTATCCCAAGCAATCAGAAGCTGTCTGGCTCGGATCCTCATGCGTTTCCTGGCTACGGCCGCAATGACTGGAAACGAGAAAACGCGATGAAAAAAAAGAAAAGCGGAATCGCTCTGGGACAAAGATTGACAGCTTGGCAGACACTAGGCGAAGTTTGGGACGCGACTGGAGACTGCTAATCTGCTACCGCACTGCTCATGCAAAAGACATAGGCGTGAAAGAAAAGCGCGTATTGCAGATGCCCCTTGCAAAGTAGGACAGCATCCACGGCGTGTCTCTCCCTTCGCCACGTTATTGGATCATTTCAGTCAGTACCTAGAAAAGAAGGACGCTATACTGAAACGAGCTTCGTCCATTTAGTTAGGTTTTTTTAAACAGTTTTTTTTACCTTCTGTAATACAGGTACCGTGCACGTTTACCTTGCCTACCTTAAGGTTTTTTCATGCTTTTATCTTTTTTTTAAAAAAAATTCCAGATGAACCAGATCGTTGGCATTATCTTTAAAAACCGTATGTGCTACGCTGAATTTAGCGTCTTTTAACAGTTTTTTTAATGTGGGTTATTTTCAGTCTTGTATATACAACACAGATGCGTGAATAGAAAATGCCCTTTTAATGAAGTTATGCCCTCCACGGGAAACAAACGACGGGAAATAATGACAGAAAACTGAAATTGAAGTGGCATAAGTGCGTTTCATCGGTGTACTGTGCTGTCTGCCTTTCTGCCGGACCTGCTACATACGGCAGACAGTTATGTGTACAAATAATTTCTGTCTGTGAGATATTTAGCCTGGTATGCAGACGTAAGGAATTATCAAGGAGGGGAAGTTAAAAATAAAAAAAAAAACCGAGAGAGAAGAGACGCTTTCTCCTTCGCCCACAGCAGCGTCGGGCAGATGTTTCTGGAGAATGGTAAATGACCGATGGGGAATCATGAACAGTGTTTCTGAACTCGAAGATGGACAGCGAAATAAAAGCCAGGTAAGCGTTCAGAAGACGGTAAGATCATTAAAAGCTCCAGTGTGGCATTCTGCTAGCCAGCTGCCATCGTTAGTTTATTCTGTGGTCTGTATAACTCCTTGGAAGACTGTAAATACATTTTAATGGTAATATGGATGGTAATATCAACGTGGTAAAGAGTCATTTGGTAAACTTGCTTTGTCAGAGGTGATATATGCATGTGTTCTTAGGTCCGGGTAAATGTTACTTTGTAAAAAAAAAACTGTTAAGTTGCATGTGAACTCTATACAGCGTGTATTTTACTTCTGTGTGTGTGTCTTGTATATATAAATCTCTAAGAGGGCATGTACAGTATATGTATGCAAAGATTGTGAGGCGGTCACACACTGAATGCATTTATTTGTTTAGGTCAGAGGGTAAAGCAAGCTGGCAAATATAGATAGCCTACATTAAAACACACACACACACACACACATAATACAGCATATTTATCAAATGGTAAAACCATATCAAATTAAATAGTAATAATGACTGAGAATTATTCAGCAACAGATAGTCTGTTGTGTTGCTGATAGCCCTTCAGCAAACTGTTTTGCAGCTTCACTTCTTTCCCTTTACCCAGACACACAATCAAAGCACAAAAACACATCACCTCACACATTCCCTTTGTATGAAAAACACTGTGTGGTTTATGCTGTTCAATTAAGTGCAATTCAGAAATGGAAATGAAGGTGAGGTAAAATATTTCTTTGGACGTTACATGACTTGTTTCCATGGACCTGGTGGGCATGAGAGGATCAGAGCTTCCTCGGCCTGTCAGTTGCCTTTACGATGCTTCTTATAAAATAGTATATTTTATTGCTTCCTTCCTTGTTTCAATCTGTTACCCTGAAATCACCTACATATTTTCATTGGCTCGTGAATCCTGCAGAAAAAATGAATCATAAAATGATTAAAAGGTTAATTAGACAGTTTTATAGTTGTTTATTGATGTAATTGTCAGAAGGTTGTGCTATTATGCTTTTGTCTGCATTTTAGAGAATTAGCTGCATATTGTGTGCTCCTCTTGGTAAAATCGGATATGTTTTCTGTCTTTGCTTTTGCATCATTAAATTCCAGTGTGCTGGCGTTACTGTTTGCACTCCCAGTCATTAGTACTGTATGTCTGATTCCTGGTGTTTTCAAACACCAGAGATTGGCACCCATGTCTGTCCTTAAGTGACAGCACTGCAGAACGACACTCCTCCAGAAACTGATCTGATGCCTTTAAACAGATGGTATGAGTTTCAGTCTCACTGATCAGCATCTTCAAGGAGATATTTTAAAAAAAAAATACGTAGCACATGACTGCATTTTAGGAGTTTTTTTTTTTTTTCAATGACAAGATATTCAGAGGGACCTCCCAGAATTACATTTCCTTTTAGTCTGATGTTAATCGATGAAATATTCCCTGACAGAACAGGGAAGACTGTGGATTGCTCAGAAAGCATCCATAACTCATCTGCTGAGATTGCAATAAACATATTATGCACAGGTTCAAAACCCTTTCTTGAGAGTTTGAATTATAAATACCTAATTTATGTCATGTCAGATTATTCTAAAGTGTTCTAGTGTATCAGTTTGAATACTTTTTCAACCATGTTTATGCAAATGAAGGCAACAATGATGTTAATAAAGTAATATGTTTGTGAGAGTGACCCAAGCATTCAGAAATAAGCTTGCTGGAGAAGCACTGCTCACTCACTCACACGGAAGTGATTAATTTTGTCTTTTAAATACTGTATATTTTGTGTGTATTGCATGACATGAAGGTTAAATACGAAGCAAACCAAGTATTGACATTTGACAAATCCTCAGATGCAGAAAGCGTTATAAAGAAACTCCTGCTTTCTCCAAAACAGCTATAGTATGCTGGTTGTGCGCATGGGCGTGTGCACACACACACACGCACGCACATACACACGCATACACACACACACGATCGGCATGACTTCTTATCTACTTTGCTTCCATTCTTGCTGAAATTTTCTAGCAGTGCACTAAAATGACTTCAGCAAAGAGCAGGCAATCAAAGTAAAGGTGATTATATCTTATTATGGTCCAGATGGCCGGCTTGGATTTGTCATATCTCCTGTCATATGTTTGTAGGGACTAAATAGAATCCTTCCTATCATTAGCATCCGGCGTGAGTGGCGCTGCACCAGGGCTCGGCAGGATGCAAACATGCCCCATCACAGCACCCTCCATGTTCCACAATGCTTTGCTGTTTAAGTCCCACTAGCACGCAAATTCCCAAAGGCCCAGTGAAATGTTGTGCTGAGATTACCCAAGATCAGACAGACAAAACAGAAAAGCTGCAGACTAATGTTCCTCCATGATTTGTACTTCTTAAAGAAATTTGGAATTTCTCCTGAAGCCCTTTGAGTGTCTGTGTAAGTGTTTGGGAGTGGCGTTCTGCAGCTCAAAACAGGCATAGTGTGACTCAGTCAAGGGATGATTAATCTCTCGGGAGCTCTACCACTGTCCATCACTAGAGGGCTCACCTATTCTTTTGGCAGACGGAATTCAAGATTAGAGCATTCAGTACTACTGTTGAATCGAGCTGTATTAAAGACTCTGTCACTCTGCCTTTTTCTCTATTAGTCAAACATGCAGTACATACAAAAACACACTAGCTAAATATGGAAATGTGACAAAAATGAACATACATGCAAATTTATGCATAACTATGCATGCTAATAGCTAATGAATGCAGATAAGGAAAAATTTATTATTGCATTGATGAAACTCTCTGTATCTGGTTAGGTCATTAGATATGGTTACGTTATCCCAGGCACAATTAAATGCTAACCATATTACCAAAATTCAGGCTGATACATATTGTCTTTACCACCACAGCAAGAGCATTATGATGACTTTGTGCTGTGATCACAAAATAAAATGCATACCCTATTATAACACCTGTTATACTGATGCTCTTTTTTTATTGTATTAACAAAAGTTCAAAGATGAACTATCACCTAGGTTAGATTAGTAGCATTGCTAGTATTTGGTGGTACACAAGCAAAAGCTGGTTTTAAATATGCAGCTTTTGATTATTGTTAACTTGATTCTTAGTTTATAGAGATACTGAGTACTCTTGAAGATATTTTTCTTGGCCCTACCAATCTACAATGTATTTCTTGACTGCTGGATCCTTTATTGTTGATGTTTCTTCCTTAACTTTTATGTCTTCACCCGGCGGAACTTCATGTATGGGTGGAACATCAGCACATTGAATCAATTGTTCAGTGGGTATTTACATTACAATTACATTTTTGAATGTGTTGCTTGCTATAGCAAGAATATCCAGGGTATCTGTATTACCTTGAGATGTCCTTCCTGCCATGATCTTAATAGGCGGCCCTAAGGAAAACAGGAAATATAGTTCCCTTTAAGTGAAAATGTTAGGATTTATTCCCAGTGTTGCCTGTAGTTTATTCCCATAGAAATGGAAACTTCATGTAACTGAGTACCTTTAGGCTGCCTCTATGGTGCAAGATGAACTGTAATATCCCATCCAATCACGTGTATACATTAGCTGTAATATCCCATCCAATCACGTGTATACATTAGCTGTAATATCCCTTCCAATCATGTGTATACATTAGCTGTAATATCTCGTCCAATCACGTGTATACATTAACTGTAATAACCCATCCAATCACGTGTATACATTAGCTGTAATATCTCGTCCAATTACGTGTATACATTAACTGAAACATCCCTTCCAATCATGTGTATATATTCGCTGTAATATCTTGTCCAATCACGTGATACATTAACTGTAATAACCCGTCCAATCACGTGTACACATTAGCTGTAATATCTCGTCCAATCATGTGTATACATTAACTGTAATAACCCGTCCAATCACGTGTATACATTAGCTGTAATATCCCATCCAATCATGTGTATACATTAACTGTAATATTTCGTCCAATCACGTGTATACATTAACTGTAATAACCCGTCCAATCACATGTATACATTAACTGTAATATCCCGTCCAATCACATGTATACATTGTATTTGTTTAGCGGACATTTTATTTGTTTGAAGCGGTATACTGTATCAGTGAGGGCAGCTAGGGGTCAGAGAGCAGAGCTGACGGCCGTATGATAGAGGTTTGGACTGACAACCTTGCAGAGACAGGCCGAGATCCATAATCCGCTCAGGCACAGCTCATGGCTGATGTTTGGAGGGACATGATTTCAGTCTTTTACATAATGAAAACAGAAGTTCACAAAAAGTATCTGTGCTTCAGACAGATAGAATGATAGATGAGCAGTTACAAAATGGATGGATGGATGGATGGTTTGGGTTTCGGTTGATGATGAATACTGGTTTCCAGTTTTATATATCTATTTACTCTGAATATGGTGTTTGCATGTACAGTATTGTGTTTGTGTCTGACGCAGGTTCATTTTCAGACAATGACTTGTTCTCTTTGAAGTGCTCTTTCTGCGGCACTCTTTGTCCCTTGTTTATACACTCTAACAAAATGATGTCTTTATAGGTGGAATGCAAAAGCATTGCTGTCTGGTACTGTGAGAGCCATTAGTCACATCTCTAAAAACAGTCATATGGCAGTATTTTCGCCTTAGGGTTGTGTGGCATGTTTTTTTCCTTTAAGTTGAACTATTCCATCTCTTTGTGGTCTGCTTTGCTGCTTTGTGTTCTTAAATGCATCTTGAGTTGGTTCTCAAACTGTAGAATGTGTGCGCTGGTTGTATTCAGACTAGCAGCCTGCATTCTGGTAAACTTTGCATAAGTAATGGCTCCGTGCTTCCTCCAAGGCCCACGGCGCAGCGCCGGTGCTGGAGTGTGGGAGCGAGTGCAGTCGCTGCATATTGCGGCATTTGCATAGCGATGCCGACTGAAGCCAATCCACTGCCGGGCGCTCAAGGTTATGACGGCTCTTATTGTCAGCCATCTCATGCAGTGTTTATGTCAGCCAGTGATTCAGCCTAGCTCACGGTCAGCTCTCGGCAATTCCTGAACTGCAGTTAGCCAAAATGCAGCTTACAGGTAAATACCTTTCAAGTGCCTGCCTCTCTGCTGCGTGTCAGCCATATTCCTCCTTGGCACATGACCTCGCTGGAGCCTTTTAGCATGGATAGCATGGACCATTTGTATGGGTGATGTATCTTAAGCAGAGTTCCAAGATCGAAAATAACCAGGGGTGAGAGTGATTTATCGACGCTACACTTTGATCTATGGAATTTAGCTTGTAATTAGTTTGCGGCCGCACTCACTATCCTCTGCCCTTAGGGGTGTTTGGTTTTGTACGACAACAAGAGAACAAGAAACATAAAGTATATGGTTCATTTCTTTGCCCAAGCAAATACAACACATTGATCTTACAACACTGTAACTAGTAAAATGCAAACATACATTATAAAACTGCTCTTTTCTTGTTCCATGATAAGAAAAATACATTTCAAATGATAATACAAAAGAGAGTGTTTTCTATTCTTTAGAAGATATTATTCTATTTTTATTAAATTCACAAGCTCGCTTTAATCGGTGTGTAGGAAGTGAGGTCCAGCTTCTGTTCCCTCCAGTTCCCTCCATTTCGCTCCATTTCGTATTTCGCTCCAAGTTCAATCTCCATCACATTTACTGCACTTCTTACCTCAGTAATATCTCATAGATACTTTGACGAAGACAGAATTTTCATACATACGGTGAATTCTTTTCCTTTACTGTTTCAATGCATAAAATGTTGTTCCAGCAGAGGAAAGTGATACTTCAGTATTCATACTATATTTCAGGATTCCAATGTCAGTTTGTCACAAATCAAATTTTCTCAAATTAAAACACGTAACTAATTCATCCACTGTGTTCACTCTCAGCCGGCAGCGTCTTTTGGACTCTGTGGGCTGTAAGTTTCACCGACAAACATGAAGTAGCGGAGGAGAGCCGCGTTCGTTCTGTTCCTCCCTGCAGCTGTACAGGCGTGCAGTCAGCAGCCATCTCCTGTGCGCAGCTGGGGAAGGATCCCTGGCGTCTCTCTCGCAGGCTGATTTATCATTCTGTTGGCTTGCTCAGCACATACAGCTAATTCTGCACAGTTTGTGTATTAATGACATAATTGCACTTGTTTGTGGCCAGCTGCTGTTCATAAAATGAAACCAATTAAAGCAAAAATTCATATTAACATAACCAATTACAGAAACACACGGTTTATTTACTTTTGTTTTAAGTTTTATTTTCTTTTTTTTGGAACAGTAACCCCATCTTGGCATTATCTTTAATTTAAGTTTTAGTATGGTAACTCAGGAACGTTAAAAAACTACCTGTGTTTAACTCACAGAGCCAGGATAAATTAACTAAAATTTAACAAGTTTATCTACTACTACATCTAAGTAAAAACCATGCCATGCAGCGTTCTTCCTTTACATAAAATATTTAATACAAAACCACGCATGTTGTCTGTTTTGATAATCCATTTAAATTTTTCTGTTGATACTGATGGCAGAGTCAACAAGTGACCCTCTGTCCATTGGCATTCTCTTTTAAAAGCCATATTAAGCTTTATTTGCATTTCTTCCATATTTATTTTGATTAGTAAAGAAAATAGGATAATAATCTCATTATTAAGTGCATGCATCCAGGTGTTTCATGGTTAATTACTCTGTACATTTTAACTTGATGACTTTTATTAATGGCATTAAAGGGCTTCTTTATTCTGAGTTGTAGCATCATGTGTGGAAAACAATTAGTAGCTTCACACAAATAAATTCATGGAAAAACAAATGCACACACAATTTATCAGCAACCTCATTTGCATGAGCATTCCATTAAAAATAGCAAGCAGTATCAAATAATCTGCACCAGCGTATGCATTAATGGAAGACCCCCAATGACACGCTTTTAACTTCGCTCCCGAGTAAGCCTTGCTCTTTAGGGAAGCGAGTTTGTTGGAGCAAGGTGACTTCATGTTGTGAATCCACTGAAAGGCAAAGTTTGCTCCATTTAACAGACATTGTTTTCAAGGAGACTGCCTCTTAGAAACATTTGCATCTGACATGATTTTTCCCCCCTAGTATTTGTTTGTGGTTCTGATTTGCTGTGTGACAGGTAGTCTCATGAAATGATACTTTTCTAGCAGGATTGGCCACGTTAAAAGACTTGTGGTTAAATGAATGACCAAGAAGTGATTGTTGTAGCTGCAATGGGGTGTGGAATCACATTCCTGTGTTAAACGTGGACGAATGACCTTGTGCTTATTCTCTGACTTCACGTGAATAGATGATAGCAAAAGACTGCATGGTGCTTTGAGGATCTGACATCCCAACAGACAGACTAGGCAGTGGGAAGAGATAGATTATACTCATAGGTGAACAGTTATACATGGATCTGCCATAACATTAAAATCACTGACAGGTGACGTGAATAGCATTTATTATCTTGTTACAATGGCACCTGTCAAGGGTACCATTATATATTAGGCAAGTGAACAGTCAGTGCTTGAAGTTGACATGTTGGAAACTGGAAAAATGGGCAAGTGTAAGGATCTGAGTGACTTTGACAAGAGCCAAATTGTGATGGCTAGATGACTGGGTCAGAGCATCTACTAAACGGCAGGTCTTGTGGGGTGTTCCTGGTATGCAGTGATCAGTACCTACCGAAAGTGGTCCAAGGAAGCCCAACCGGTGAACTGGAGACAGGGTCATGGGCATCTAAGGCTCATCGATGCTTGTGGGGAGTGAAGGGAAGCCTGTCTGGTCTGGTCCGACAGTAGCTACAGAGCATAAATTGCTGAAAATGTTAATACTGGCTGTGATAGAAAGGTGTCAGAACACACAGTGCATCACAGTTTGCTGCGCATGGGGCTGCGTAGCCACAGACCAGTCAGGGTGCCCATGCTGACCCCTGTCCACCACAGAAAGTGCCTACAATGGGCACGTGAGCATCAGAACTGGAGCATGGATCAATGGAAGAAGGTGGCCTGGTGATTCACTTGTTATGTTACATTAGGTGGAAGGCTAGGTGCGAGCACCTCAGTTACTTGGGTAGAGATGGCGCCAGGATGCATTATGGGAAAAAGGCAAGCCGATGGAGGCAGTGTGATGCTCTGGGCAATGTTCTGCCTGGAAACCTTGGGTCCTGGCATTCATGCAGATGTTACTTTGACACGTACCATCTACTTAAACATTTTTGGAGACCAAGTATACCCCTCCCTGGCAATGGTATTTCCTGATGCTAGTGGCCTCTTTCAGCAGGGAAATACGCCCTGTCACACTGCAGAAATTGTTCCGGAATGGTTTGAAGAACATGAAAAAGTGTTCAAGGAATTGACTTGACCTCTAGATTCCCCAGATCTCAATCTGATCGAGCATCTGTGAGTGAACAAAAAGTCTGATCCATGGAGGCTTCACCTCGCAACGTACAGGATGTCTTGGTGTCAGATACCACAAGACACCTTCAGAGGTTTTGTGGAGTCTGTATCTTGACGGGTCAGCGCTGTTTTGGTGGCACGAGGGGGACCTACACAATATTAGACAGGTGATTTTAATGTTGTGGCTGAATGATGTATGCTATGCATGGTAAGATGGGAGTATGTGAACGTCTCCTAAACTTCTTCATGGAAGAAGCAGTAAACTTAACATAAGTGGGTTCATGTATAAAACAGAGATCCAGGGGAGCCACTAGTGCTTTTGGGCCCCATGAGAGCATATCTGCCAGATCATATCTGGCTCTCAACCCAGACCAACCCAGTTATGTTCCAAATTGTTTAAGGCCATTTGGAATTATCCTAACCCCCCCTCCCCCCCTCCCTTTACTTTAATGGCACCCCTGCAGAGATACTGTATACTGCGATGCAAAATGAATTAATAAACTGGGAGTTCACAATAGCTGTCATAGGTTGGTTATTGCAGACAGTAATAACACTACATTGAAAGGTGTTTTATTTCCAAACTGTGTTGTAATTGGTTCCTCACTTTTAAAATTAACGGGGGGGAATTCTCCCAAAGTGAAGGCTTCCTTTCTGCTATTTATTTGTCAATGAGGAGAGCAACAGGCCATTAACCAGCAGACAATAACCTTGCCCACAAATAACGAAGGAGACATGTTACGGATGTGGAGAATGAAACATACTCATTGATGCATCTTCTCAGACAAATGCCCCTCTCAGGCAGCCGGACTCGATTACTGGGCAGAACAAGTGCACCACTATCCCCATACATCAGCGCTGCCTGAGCTCGTGTTGGTGTGCTTTGTCCTTTGTTACCCTGTGTAGGAATGAGCCCGAATATAAATGGCGCGTGGAAAGACGACGGCCTCAGCCTCCTTATCGGTCACTGTGCCTCGTGTGACACCAAGGTAATTGTGTGTCAGGAGAACTGGTCAGTTTCCTAAGCCAAACCCCTCTTGGTGGAACAGGAATTGGTTAGATGTTCAGTAAATATTGCCGGCGGAGATAAAAAAAAAATTATTAAATATATATATGGATCTGCATTTAGTCTTATCTTTCCTGGTTTTGTTGTGCTGTTGCCTATTCCTTTGAATTTCAGTACACTTAGAAAGTAAGGAAGAGAATAATACATGTGATCGTAAATGACATACAGCTGCCTTTTTATGCTTTGTAACATGTTAAATTCCTCGTAAGTGATTGGTTTGGCAGTCTTGTCAGCAGTTGATCCCAGTTTTTGCTCCATCCACAGGCTGTACTGCTTTTTCTTCTGTTTGCCAGTAGCATATTGGGTATTGCAAGTGAAAAGGCATCATCAGCCTTTGATTCGAAGCAGGAAAAGCATTAAGCACGCTTTCTGTTACCTTTGCAAGCTTCATGTTACCTTTGCACACTTACTGTTACCTTTGCACGCTTCCTGTTACCGTCACACACTTACTGTTACCTTTGCAAGCTTAATGTTACACCTCAGCATAGACCTCGAATGCATAAACCGGCGATGTATAATCACTCCTCCAGAATAATCACTTTGAATGCTTAATTAAATCTTAGGTTTAAATTCATTGTTATTAGCATTTCTCTTCCTAGTGTCCTACATGTTTGACTAGTTTTTACAATTGCAAGCCTTTATCTAAATTTGCATTAAAGTGTAGTATAATGGTATGACACTGTAAACGGCATGGAATGGCTACATTTTCAAACACACCATAGCATGTGAATGAATATGAAGAACACAGAATTTAAAATGCCTGGGTAAATCCATCTGCATATGGAAAAAAAGCAGAACCAACCATACAAATGCTGGTGGACCCGCAGATGTTAAGCTAGTGGAAGTCGATCTGTCTTAGTCACAGGGGGTCTGGAGCCGATCTTAGGCAGCAATGGGCATAAGATGGGGATGGGATGCCAGTCAATTACAGGGCACATGCACACACAATGGTTAATTTAGATATGGTAATTCACCTTACTGCACACCTCTGGTCTGTGTGAGGTCCCCGGAGAACTTGAAGGAGACCCACACAGCACAGCACAGCGCATGCAGACACCACACATCCAGAGGAGGTGGGATCTGAACCCCATCCATGGACATGTGAAACAACAGCACTATCATGCTACCGCTGCTAATGGAAATCTTGTTAAAAGCAGTTATATAAGCCTGTCACCGTGCTTCTTAATAACAAGGTGCTGTAGGAGTTTTGCTGCCATGCCAGAAATCTCCAGGTGCTTAATGAGAACATTTATAAAACACGAAAGCTCTCTCTTTCCAGATGGAGAATGTGTCTTGATGAGAGGGTAGCAGAGATCTCCACTGTGATCCTCCTCATTTACAGCAGTGGCTCCTTGGCCTCTCTTGTTTGGAAAGAAATATGCATTCAGTGATTTTAATGACATTGTTGTAAAGTTTTAATGTCCCAAACTGCTCTCAGTATTCATTTTATGACTGTATAATTTACTTGACACACATTCTTATATAAAACGACATGCAAAGCCAGAAAGGTGAAATGAAATGCATCCAATGCCAGCTGGATCACGCTCGTCTAGCCAACTCAAGAATGTAATATGTTTGTAGTTAATAATTTTTTTTTAGCATCCTCAAAGAAAATATTTAAAGCTATTTATCTGGGTAGTGTGTGACACCGGGAGAGCAAACAAGAGGCAGACCCCATAGTGTAGGAGACAGGTAATTTACTTCTATAACCAGGTACAACCAATGCCTATTCCACAAGCCAAAATCGTAGTTGGGTCAGATGCAGGGAGGCGAAAGTTGGAAGGGTCAGTCCCACGAGCCGGCACAGGACAAGACGACAAGAGGGGAGGACGAGCAGTGGAGACGGATAGGGATTGCAGGAGAAGGCAGGCTGGCAGGGCAGGCGGGAGCAGGCAGGCAGGTAAGGCAGACAGGGCAGGCAGAACGCAGGAGGTAGGGATAACGGGGAAGACAATGAACAAAGAAACACTCAGTAAGGCACATAACTATGGCAACAATACGTCAATTGCTTGTGATCCACTTAAGTAGCGGAGGCAATCAGAGGTGATTCCTGTTGTTGGTATGTCTCGCCCCTGTGGGCGTGACAGAACCCCCCCCCCCCGACGGTCACCTCCTGGGGGCCGAACCAGATGGCGCGGACGACCTCGAGGCCATGGAGCGGGTTTGGAAGGGTGAGCACGGTGGAACTCAGCAATCATTGTAGGATCCAGGACGTCTTTTCCTGGAACCCAGGAGCGCTGCTCTGGACCGAACCCCTCCCAGTCCACCAAGTATTGCCGCGTCCCTTCTCGGTGGCGGGAGTCCAGGATGGCACTGATTTGAAAAACCTCTGAGCCATCTAGCAAGGTCCGAGGGGGTGGAACAGCGCCGTTGGTCGACGGGTGAACCGGGTGGTACCGCACGGGTGTCAATAGGGACACATGAAATGTAGGACAGATATGGTAGATTGCAGGGAGCTGTAGACAAAAAGAGGTTGGTCCCACCTGCCAGATTTTAAAGGGTCTGATGAAGTGGGCTGACACCTTCCAACAGGATGGGAGTTTGAGGTTACAGGTAGACAGCCATACTCGTTGGCCCATTCAGAAAGGAGGAGCCGAACATCGATGGCGGTCTGCATGGGATTTTTGTCTTTGACCTTGATGAATTTGGGCGAGCTGAGCCCGATGCCAGACCTCCTTACAAGACTTGTACCAGTTGTCCATTTGCGGCACTGGTGGGAGCAGCCCATGGGAAGAGAGGGTGCTGATACCCTAGGACACACTGATAAGGATAGAGATTTGTGGCGGGGTTAAGACGGGTGTTAAGGGAGTGAGTGGACCAGTCGGATGCCTTGTCCCGACACAGCAGTCGTAACGCCTTAGATACCTCCTGATTAGTTCGCTCTGCCATCCCATTAGCCTGGGGGTGTTATGCAGATGTTAAAAAACGGTGTTATCTTGGGATATGGGGAGGTCCGTGAGGAAGTCCAGTGCTAGGGGCAAGATGGGACAGGTAAGGGTTGAAGCAGTCCAGCGGGCGGATGATGGGAGGATTTAAGCTGGGCACATTTGGGACAAGAAGCTACATACTGTTCCACCTCCCTCCTCCATCCGGGTCACCAGTAGCATCGGGCTACTAATTGTAACGTTGCGGAGACCCCCGGATGTCCTGAACTCCAGGAGGTGTGGACCCAACGCATTACGGCAGAGCGGTGCGGGTTGGGTGCATACAACCATCCGGGGGGGGGGGGGGGGGGGGGGGGGCATCCGGCCAGAGGAGAATGGTGCTTATTGGCCGCCCAGAGGGTTCTCTCGAGAGACCAGGTGATTGTGGCAGTGAAACAAGTAGGGGCCAGGATAGGTGCAGTTCTGTCCTCGGCCTTGGGGGAATCAAACTGGCGTAAATACATGACCTTGAAGTTGAACCGCATGAAAAACAAGGACCAGCAGGCTTGGCGGGGGTTCAACCTCTTCCTGCAGGTATTCCAGGTTGCGATGGTCGGTAAAGACTTGGAACGGGAAGCCTGCCCCCTCTAGCCAGTGTCTCCACTCATCCAGGGCTAACTTCATGGCCAGGAATTCTCAATCTCCCACATTGTAATTGCGCTCAGTTGGGGTGAGTTTTCTAGAAAAATAAGCACATGGATTACGGCGAGCGGTAACCGGGTGCCTTTGGATCAGAACTGCTCCCACTCCAGCCTCCGAAGCATTGACCTCCACCTCATAGGGGAGATGGGGACGTGGTTGTTGGAGGACAGGAGCGGAGCAGGAGGCGCGTTTCAAATTATTGAAGGCAGTGGTTGCCTTTGAAGTCCACTGTAGACGGGTTGCGGCACCTCACGTCAGAGAGGTGAGTGGAGCTGCCACCTGACTGAAATTTCTAATGAACCGGCGGTAGAAGTTTGCAAATCCCAGGAACCATTGGAGTTCTTTATTGGTTCAGGGCTGCTGCCACTCCTTTATGGTGGTGATCTTCCTCTCATCCATCGCAACTGCACCTGGTTAGATGAGATAGCCCAAAAATTTTACCTGGTTCTGGTGGAACTTGCACTTCCCTCCCTTCACGAACTGGTGATGTTCCCTTAGCCATTGCAAAACTTGATGAACGTGTTGGACGTGCTGCAAAAAGGTAGGTGAATAGATCAGGATGTCATCAATATAGACAATTACATACCGGTTGACTATGTCTTTGAAGACAGTATTCATGGAAGCTTGGAAAATGGAGGGGTATTAGCTAGACCATAAGGCATCACGAGATATTCGTACTGTCTTCCACTCATCCCCTCTGCGAATGCGGATCAAGTTATATGCGCTATGCAGGTCTAATTTGGTGAACACAGTAGCCCCTCGGAGTTCAGCGCAGTGGGTATGAGTGGCAAGGGTTCTCGGCGTTTCACAATGATTGCGTCGATCGATGCAAGGGCAAAGATCTCCATCTTTCTTCTTAACGAAGAAGAAGCCAACTGTAACGGGGGAAGTAGATGGACGGATGATACCTTGTTTAAGGCACTCTTGGATATACGCGCCCATAGCCTCCTCTTCATGCAAGGACAGACGGTAGAGGCGCCCCTTTGGGAGTGGCACCCCCTCCAGGAGATCTATGGCGCAATCGCATTCCCTGTGAGGGGGTAACTGAGAAGAGAGTGATTTACTGAAAACATTGGTGAAGTCCTTGTAATGCTCTGAGATGATGGACAGGTCCTCCAGATCCGGGCTCTCCACCAAGGGTCATTGCAAGAGAGAGAGAGACACCGAGAGAAACAAGTGGGAGACTAAGCCGCAAGCTCACTTGTGTTCCAATCAATATGTAGATTATGCTCCTGTAACCAGGGATAGCCAAGGATTAAAGGGTCCCTAGTCCCTAGTAGGTACGGTGAACTGACTTTGGGACATGCCCACGAAAGCCAATAAGCTTAACTTGATGGCGTCTTCCGGGTGCAGGGGTCGCATGGGGCAAGCCCACAGGAGGTGTCCTGGTTCCTCGTAATACAGGCAGAGACCATTCGATAAGCGCCTGCGTCGCTCCGCGGTGGTAAGCGGGGAATGTCCCAGCTGCATGGGCTCCGGGTGATTGGACGCGGCAGCACGGGCGGCGGACACAACCTCCGTACAGGTGCGTCGTCGAAGGCGCTCCCTCACCGCGTTATCCAAAGTTACAGACAACCACACATAATCTTCAAAGGATAGTGTCCCTCCGCGGGAGGCCAGTTCATCCTGGATCTTGGGGTTTAATGCGCGGCGATACATGATTCAGAGACAATCTTCCGGCCAGCGTAGCCCAGCAGCAATCATACGGAATTCAAAGGAAAATTCCGCCACTGATTGGGAGCCTTGTTTTAAGTCAAACAACCACTCACCCAGACTACGTCCCACTGCCGGATGATTGAAGATTTCCGTGAAGGCGTTTTGGAACTCCCATGCTGTGTTTAGGAGAGGGCATTCATCGGTCCGTGAAGCCGTGACCCAATCGCGTGCTCTCCCATTTAGCAGCGAGATGACAAAGCGCACACAAGTGGGATCATCAACAAAGCGCTCTGGATGTTCATAAATATACAGCCCGCACTGCATAAGAAACGCCTGGCATTGGTCAGGATTTCCATCATACTTTTCGGGCATCACTACTGGTACCAGTACAGAAGACCGTGGAAGCAAAGCAGGCAGCTTGACCCGGGAAGCTTGAGTCTCCATCATCTGGGTAACCAGGGCAGTGAGTTGCTCTACCTGTTGCTGGAGCTGGTGAGTCTCCGCGGGGTCCATCTTTACTCGGCGAAGTATTCTGTGACGCTGGGAGAGCAAACAAGAGGCAGACCCCATAGTGCAGGAGACAGGTAGTTTACTTCTATAACCAGGTACAACTAATGCCAAGTCCACAAGCCAAAATCGTAGTCGGGTCGGATGCAGGGAGTCGAAAGTTGGAAGGGTCAGTCCCATGAGCAGGCACAGGACAAGACGACAAGAGGGGAGGACGAGCAGTGGAGACGGGTCGGGATGGCAGGAGAATGCAGGCAGGCGGGAGCAGGCAGGCAGGCAGGAAAGGCAGGCAGGGCAGACAGAACAAGCAGGCAGGAGGTAGAGATAACAGGGAAGACAATGAACAAAGAAACGCTCAGTAAGGCACATAACTATGGCAACAATACTTCACAACGTCAGTTGCTTGTGATCCACTTAAGTAGCGGAGGCAATCAGAGGTGATCCTTGCTGTTGGTACGTCCCGCCCCTGTGGGCGTGACATAGTGAGTATATATTTGCTCAGTAAAAAAACACAATTTAATATTAGAATTTATGCAAATGATGAGTAAGAAAATAAAACAGTAATAAGAATTTCTCCTTCTCTTCAAAACCTTAATGATACCTTGTTGGATGGGTAGATGAACACCACTTCAGTTCCCAAACCACAGACATTCCATGTATCTCTTAAATTTAATCAAATGAATTAGATAATGTAAAGCGCTATCAATTATTTAAGTGCACCTTCATAATGCATTCGTTATGCATTCATAGAACATTCAGTGCACCTTCATAATGCATTCATGAACATTCATAAGCAGCATGCAAGTACACCTTAACATTCTAAAATCCCTTAACAGTTTTATTACACATTAATAATAAACATTACATGATTATACAATGATAATGTTTGTTATTATTATATAATGTTTGTTATTAATGTATATTATAGCTGTTAAGGGATGAGATTAATTAGCCAAACATGGTATGCTAGCAGTCGAGTCAACAGATACGTGGGTATATTAGATGGCTTCTGCAAATGCTGGAGTGACTTTTGGACAGATGTTGAAATGGCTAAGATACCTCACATTGATTAACTTAATACAATAGTTTTACACCAACATAAGATCATTAAACTTAATTTTTTGAGTGCCCAAGGCTTTTACACGATGCTGTACATATTGTTGGCATCTTCTCAGAAGCTTGATCACACATTGTTCTCCATCACATAATAATAATAATAATACATTTTATTTATAGTGCCCTTTACATCACAGCATCTCATAGGGCTACTGTACAAGTTAAAAAGAGACAAAGCAAACAATTTAAAAGAACACAAATTTAAAACCTCTAAGTGGGGGAACCAAAGGTTTTGTTAAAAAGAAATGTCTTAGGACGCTTTTTAAAACAGTCAGTGGGTTGTGGTGCCCTCAGGAAGTCAGGGAGGGCATTCCACAGGCGTGGAGCAGCAACACAGAAAACCCCATCTCCCATAGTCTTCAGATTGGTTCTGGGTATGTGGAGGAGGTTTGAATGCATAGAACGGAGGGAACGTGATGTGCAATGTGGGTTGATAAGTTCTTTGGGGTGGGGGGGAGGCATGGCCATGGATGCATCGATGTGTAAGAAGGGAAACCTTATATTCAATCCTGGCGGAGACAGGAAGCCAGTGAAGTGAGTGGAGGATGGGAGTGATGTGCTCATGTTTTCGCACTCTCATCAGGATCCTAGCTGCAGAGTTTTGTATGTATTGGAGCCTCTGCAGGCTCTTGCCCAAAGAGAAATGCATTACAGTAGTTCAGTCTAGAGGAGATAAAGGCATGGACCAGCTTTCCAGCATCTGATAGGGAAAGAATGGGGCGGAGTTTGGAAATGTTCCGGAGGTGGTAGAAGGAGGTCTTACAGAGGTGGTTGATATGGGATTCAAAGGTGAGTTGGGGATCCATGTTCACACTCACACACCAGTCACTCACACATGCAAGGCAATGAACATCCCAGGATGGGCCACCAACCCATCACAGGGCACACTCACACACTATTCAGTCACACCTATGGGCAATCTGGCAACTCCAATTAACCTCAGCATATTTTTGGACTGTGGAGGGAAACCGGAGTACCTGGAGGAAACCCCACGATGACACGGAAAGAACATGCAGACTTCATACACATGGAGCCAAAGCAGACTCGAACCCAGGTCCCAGAGGGGTAAAGCAACAGTGCTAACCACCACATCACTGTGCTGCCCTTTTTGATAACAGCACATTATATAAAAATATATAATATACTCACAGTAGGTACACAATAAATGGCTGTACTGCCTTCATAATAGAATATGATACTGGTATATTTGTATAAGAAGGTTACTTCACTCTGAAGTCACTCACACACCTTGATTTTAGCATCATTGTACCCTTTAGCCTCATTTCACACAAATATAAAATTAAAGAAAATATAGTAATTTACAACTGTTGTTGCTTAAGAAAATGGAAATGTATTATAAAAACAACACAAGACTACAAGATTCTATGCAATTTAATGTAAAATAATAGTGTAGCAAAGCATTGTTACACTATGTTCTGTCAAGCCTTTCCTGAGTCCCAAAAACTCTTTTAACTCTTCTTTTAATTGAGTTATTACTATTTCTCAGTGTCCATAATTCTGTGGTGAGTTGCCACCCCGCCCTGGGCTATTCCCTGCCTTCCGGGACAGGCTCCGGACCCCTGCTACCCCACATAGGACACATGGGCATGGAACCGGGTTGGATGGAAGCTATGCTGTCATCTGCAATTTCAAGCTAAACATTAAACATTAATCTCTTGATTTTACAATAAGTAATAACATTTAACCCCACAAAGGTTAAAATATCCCAAAAAAGCAAACATCCAACTGTCATCTACTGAGCAAAGTTTTCAGCTGTCTTTCAGAATGGTAGCCAGTGAATGTGAACACGGCTGTACCTTAACATCTGATTAGCTTGAGATTGCAGATGACATGTAATAAGCCATTAATGTATTGGTTTATATATCAAATAACAAACAAGGTGTTTTTATTTTCTTTATGCTATTTGAGAACAAAGATGTCAGCGTACAGAAAAGGTTTGTGAGCTCGATGGATACGCTATATTGGGACACCCCTCCATATCATTGAATTCAGGTGTTCCAATCACTTCCATAGCCACAGGTGTATAAAATCAAGCACCTAGGCATGCAGACTGCTTCTACAAACATTTGTGAAAGAATGGGTCACTCTCAGGAGCTCAGTGAATTCAAGTGTGGTACCGTGATAGGATGCCACCTGTGTAATAAGTCCATTCGTGAAATTTCCTCGTTACTAAATATTCCATGGTCAACTGTTAGTGGTATTATAATAAAGTGGAAGCAATTGGGAACAACAGCAATTCAGCCACCTAAGTGGTAGCACATGTAAAACATCACATCAAATCACAGAGTGGGGACAACGCATGCTGAGGTGCACAGTGCGCAGAAGTTGCTAACTGTCTGTAGAGTCAATAGCTACAGACCTCCAAACTTCATGTGGCCTTGAGATTAGCTCAAGAACAGAGAACTTCATGGAATGGGTTTCCATGGCCGAGCAGCTGGATCCAAGCCTTACATCACCAAGTGCAGTGCAAAGAGTCAGATGCAGTGGTGTAAAGCACGCTGCCACTGGACTCTAGAGCAGTGGAGGCGTGTTCTCTGGAGTGATGAATCACATTTCTCTGTCTGACAATCTGATGGGCGATTGTGGACAGCCTTCTCAGAAGAGCTGAAGCTGTTATAGCTGCAAAGGGTGGGGCAACTCCATATTAAAGCCTATGTATTAAGAATGGGATGCCATTAAAGTTCATGTGTGTGTAAGGGCAGGTGTCCCAATACGTTTGGCAATATAGTGTGTTTACCCCAGAAAATGGAAATTACTGTGCAGCAACAGGAAATAGTTTTAGTGAAAAAATACTTGTCATTTTTTTTTCAGACAGCTTTGTTAATTTAAGTATGTTTATATTGTAAACAAGAATGGAACAGCTTGATGAGTCATAATTTACATTGATGTGAAATACATTGTAGCAAGTTTCGCCCAGCACCTATGAGCGGTAAACTCACAGAAAGTCATGCAGTTCAAGGAAATGTGAAACGTGCAGTGTAAGTAAAAGAGAGAAATTGTTGGAGGAGAATGGCGAAGTGCGGCAAGTGTATAAATTTTAAAGAAAGTACACTACAGAGTGAAATAAGTTACAGTACAGATGGGGTTAAAGCAGGAACCATAAAGGCCAAACACAGGGAAGTATGCTGAGAGCATTCTAAGGAGGAGGGGGAAACTGTCCTGATAAGGGGCATAAAAATCATCAGGAAAGATTATTATCACTGACAAAAGGATGCCACACATTTGTATTCCATATTATATACATACTATATATAATTAGGGAGTTTACAAATAAGGGAGTGAACTACACTGACAGGTTTCTAAAAACTCAATACTGATACATCAACAAAATATACCCAAGTGTTTTCTGGGGTGGGGTTTATAAAGCCGAATTCAAATCTTTAGGCAGCACATAGGAACAGAGGGAATGAAAGCATCATATTTTACTGCATTGATCCAGGAGAACACAAACCAGTTTAATTTAACATCGCATGTATCACATAACAACATGTATTAATGTCTATCTTGACAAATTTGAAAATAATACTCTAGGACTGCTTAATACTGATATTGTTTTATGAGATCTGTGGTCATTTTTGAAGAAGGTGCTTGAAAAGTCGATTGCTAATTTTGTGCAAACCTATTAAAATAGATTTAATAGTTTGGTTAAGGAGGACCAAACTGGTGACTGTGAGGATGAAAACAAATTGTATATAATTGTAACACTCAACTACTATAACCTAAAAAATGTTAGTATTTTGTAGGACCAGAAATACTATAAGACTGTAGCCGGAAGAGTGAATAGGGCATGTCTTTGTGTAGCATGGAGTATCATGCTTTAACAAATTGGGGTAAGATGAAAGTTACAACATCTGCACTGCAGTTCTGTGCTGTTCATCTCAAGGAAGATATGTAATCCACAGAAGAAATCTATCAAAACATATTAACTGCTGAATGTCAAATCACATGATTGCTTTCACTTTGGAATAAGAGGTTTTTTTATTTGTCGAGTTTTCTGAATTTACCAAGGATCAATAAAAGATCAGAAAGAAACATTAGATTCTGAAAAGAACAATTGGGCGCTAGTGATATAGATGTGGTAAGGAAAGGATAAAGTATCAGTTAGCTTCCACAAAAATTTTCATAATGCATGTATTTCTCCTATTTACTGATCCAGTCAGGGTGAAAAAGATGACTGCTACTGATGTTGCATAATAACTGTGAGTGAAGGTCTGTTATGCAGAGGTGTGACGGCCCAGGAATTATCAAAAGCCAAAGTTATTGGTGCACTGAAAATGGGAATTTTAACCAGTACTAATAACCAGTATATACTTGTCTAATATCGCCAATGCCAGTAACCTCTGAATCACTAGCTGGCCGAGAGGGGATCCTGGTGAAAACTTGTCAAGGTTGCCGAGGCTGAGTAGCGAAATGATGTTACACTGTTTCATGTTCAGTGGAAACAAGAGATCGATCTGCAGGCCAGATTTAATAATGAATTATAAACATTTCCAGGATACTTTGGGGTCCTTTGTAAGTGGTATATGAGTGACGAAATCTCTGTGGAAAATGGCTGATTGTTCAAAGCGATCATCTCCATTATTTTAGTAGTTATGTTTATAGCTTTGGTGCTACTGAGTTTGTAAAAGTTTAAATATTGGCGAGCAATATCGACCAAACCTGACACATCAGACCATAAGATGTCTTGATTTTAATATCAGCTGATATCAATATGATAAGCAATACCCATACATCTCTAACCAAAGTACAACTCAACCTTGAAAACCTATCTTGAATAGGTATGAACCTTACAACAGTGTGGCTGTAAGGTTATAGACGTCAGCTGTCAGATTTCTAATAGCTGAAATAAACTGATTATGGAGGTACATTTCTAGTTAAATATATTAATTTTTAAAAATATGACAACTGAAAATGTAAAAAACTGGGTGCCACTTTACAATAAGGCTACCCATATAAAGGGTTTATGAATGGTTTATAATCTGGTTATTAATTAGGTTGTAACACTTTGTAAATTATTAATAGACAATTAAGAAAGTTGTAACACAGTTTTCTTTTTATTAATGAGTTACTACCATTTACAAGTGGCAAAGGGAGCCTTATTTTAAAGTGGTACCAAAAACTGTTCTCAATATTTTTGATATCAAAATAAGTTTGCTGTCATTCTGCTGAGTAAACATATCAGAATTGTACTGTATTCACTTATACTGCTTAGCACTGCTTGTGATGAATTTGAGGCAAATGTATCATCTGCCGGCTACTCATGGAAAACAATTAAGAGACGAGTTAAACTGTATGTGAAATACTTTGAATGCATGTTCTTATTTTTATGAAGGTCTGTTAAATTGAATTCAACTAATTTAGGCCAATCTTAATATGTGGTTATCAGAAGTATATGTATAATTTAAAAATGTAGAGTTTAATTTGAGTGTAGACTTTCAGGCAAAGCTAAACAAGGATGCTTGCCTTGTGTCCTGATTTCACTGCAGTTCTTGTCGCAGCTCCTTTAAGGTAGTTGGTTACATTGTTAGATACATAAAAATACACATTTAACAATATATAAACTTAATTCAGTGTTAATAAGTGGGTTTTGCATTATTAATGGAAATAAATGTATTATAAATCTCAAGTAAATGCACCAATTAATCTCTGTAATGTAATGTGTGTTGTATATTCTATTAGGATATGACTGGTAATGGAAGAATGATGTAATTACATATGTTTTTAATATAATTTTGCAATGTAATACAACAGCAGCCAACATGTAAATATAGATGGCACTGAATTTCACTCTAGGTGGTGTGTTGGCGTGGAGGGTGCTGCTGTTGTGTCCCAAGTTGTGGGTTTGAATCCTGGCCCCGTGTGTGGACTTTGCCTGGTTCATGCCGTCTGTCTTTCCTCTTGCCGCTCCAGTTTCCCTTTGCGGCTGGCCTGATTGGTGGCTCTGAACTGAGTGAATGTGTTCATGTGCTCTGTCATGAGCTAGTGTCACGTTTGGGGTGCGTCACAGCGAGGAATAGGCTCCAGGCCTACACTCCGGCAGTGGGATTAGATGGTGAATGCATGTGTGAAAACACCCCACTAAAACCTATTCTTGACAGTACTGGCAAACAGACAATGTGATAACCAGTTTTGAACTGGCAGAAAACAGAATCTGTCACATACTGCCACGTTACTAGATTTTCCAGCCAGATTAGGTGAATAAACTGCTAAATAAACTAAACTGAAATTTCAACTCATGCTTATCTATACAATATTTCGATTAATCTATAAAAGCAAAACATGCAGTCCATAGGAACAGAGCAGCAGCCCATAGGAACAGAGCAGCAGCCCATAGGAACAGAGCAGCAGCCCATTGGTACAGAGCAGCAGTCCATAGGTACAGAGCAGCAGTCCATAGGCACAGAGCAGCAGCCCATAGGTACAGAGCAGCAGCCCATAGGCACAGAGCAGCAGCCCATTGGTACAGAGCAGCAGTCCATAGGTACAGAGCAGCAGTCCATAGGCACAGAGCAGCAGCCCATAGGCACAGAGCAGCAGTCCATAGGAACTAAGCAGCAGCCCATAGGAACAGAGCAGCAGCCCATAGGAACAGAGCAGCAGCCCATAGGTACAGAGCAGCAGTCCATAGGCACAGAGCAGCAGTCCATAGGAACTAAGCAGCAGCCCATAGGAACAGAGCAGCAGTCCATAGGCACAGAGCAACAGCCCATAGGAACAGAGCAGCAGTCCATAGGCACAGAGCAGCAGCCCATAGGAACAGAGCAGCAGCCCATAGGCACAGAGCAGCAGCCCATAGGCACAGAGCAGCATTCCTGACAGCTCACTCAGTTTTGATTTTTGTATAGTTTTTGTGTTGCTGCCTTTTCGTTTACTTTTTCGTGGGTTATATTATTAAAAATCTCTCATCTTTTATCTCAGAACAAGGAATTCCTGCTGGGACTTTGATTGTTTTTTTGACCTTGTTCACACGGGCCACACGTAAAACCTCTTTGGAAAGGTGTAAAGAGTTCTGACCCAGTTTGAGAGACGGATCAATCTAGGTCAAAGTGCTGAGATCCATCTTCTTTATTGTTTTTGCTAGACTTGCACAGGATAAACCAGAAAAAAAGGTATTTTTGTTGTGGTGCAGTTTTATTTTTATATATTTCTGTTGATGCCATGAGCCAGTAATAGGAACTTAATCTTATTAATGTTGCAAAGTTTCCTTTGAATTTTAGGATGGATGGATTAAAGAGATAAAACTGCACTATAATACAAGATGTCACCCCCTCCCAAACTATCGCGACAGACAAGCCGTTGATGAATTTTTTTCTATGCAGTGCAATTGTAAGATGGCACATTTTTAGACGATAAACGTTCAGAATATGCAATCAGTCTAATTTGGCTTTGGACACTGACACACCGATATTCATTATAGCCAGCGACTGGAATGCCTGGCTTCACTTTGAAAGAACACGGCTCTTGTGGCATTTGAACATGATAATTATACAATTGCTCATTTACAAAGCTCCAATCAATAGCTTCTCCCTTCACTCAAACTTCTGAGCTCCTGTGCATTTAAAATGAAGCAGTACAAGGAATTACACTGAAAATAAATCTCTTGGGGGAAAAAGTTGTTTAAAAAATATCTCTCTGAATGAATCATATCATAACAGCAATCTACAATTGACAAAATATGCAATATAGCATAATGTAGCATTAAAAGTCTCCTGTCTTTTTTCCATTGCAAGAATTCTACATTATGTAGGGTAAACACTTGCTGATTAGTCATGTTTAGCTATCTAAATATCCTTCTACATGCAGGTATAGCTACACATAAAAGCAAAGAAGCTGCAAAACAGACATTTACAAATTGTAAAATAATAGTAATTTAATTTCATTTTAAATCACCCAAATATAGTAACTTGTTTGAAGAAAAGTTATAGGAATTAATGCGGAAACAACTTTAAAGAAAAAAAAATTTGGTTGCTTGTTTTGCTTCATTGGATGCTGAGAAACATGATTAGATCAAATTCTTGTAATGAACAAGGCTTTTATCTGAACAACTTTCACAGAATGTATATACCCTTAACGCTTCACATTGTTTTTATGCTTTTTCCAATTTTTAAAATGTTAAATTAATTTATATTATTTTTTTCGACCATTGCTCATTATTAAATATTCAATGTTATCATTTCTCTTATGAAAAAATAGTTCTAACAATAGTCTTAACTACTGAATACAAATTGTATTATTTTTTATTTTTTTAGCTTTTGGTGATTTGCATTCAGTTCTTTACACCCATACAGTCTAACATGTCATTTTGCTATGCATAATATTAAAAAAATAATTCTACATATTACCAAAGTGTTTATCAAGAGTCAATGACCAAAGATTTTTTTGTATATTTATTTGATGCAGTTTTGCAGTTTGTTGTGCACAGAACAATGAGCCATTTCCATAATATACTCTTTTACAAATTGCATTGTCTGAGCCATTAAATTATCTAGTGCCCATCTAATGGGATTAAACATTAAGAATGCTGATCCTTAATAGTCTTAAGCTGGAAAGCAGTAGGAATCTTCTCCAACTCGTTTCTAATTCAAAATACAGAGACCTACTCTGAAGTAGAACCCTATTGCTTGTGATACATGACCTTCCCTACCGCCTCTCTGACACTGCTTGAAGAACCGCACAAGCTGAGGGCAACTAGACGTAAGTGGAACAAAAGAATTTTCTTTTTTTTCTTTTCTATTTTTGCATGTTCTTCATTTTACAGTTTTAGTTCTAGGATAATTAAATCCTGCCAGTGTTATAGTTTGCCTAAAAAGAGGATTGAATTTAGAGCTTAGAATAAGTACTAGAATTTATTTAATTTTAGTAGAAATACCATGCAGGACTTATCCCTGCATAGTAGGCAAAAACTAGGCAAAGGTTAGAAATAGCTCACAGCTGGAGCCTTATCCCTCCAGGTGTCCAATGACAACCCCGCAATGATGGATGGTCTGCATGATTATGCCACATTTGACCCTCTGTAAACCTGAAAGACCATGGGCGCAGTTTCTCCTACAACAGATCACTCTACACTTTGTTCCATTGTTCTAAAGCACTTAACACTCAATACCTGTTTCCATGCCAGTGTATTCATGTCACGGCTTGAACCTGTCCAAGGAAGTGCTTGGACACTGTAACACACTGTAACTCAAATGCCATTTAAACAGATTATAAGCTCAGTTCAGGTGTCAGTGCGCACAAACACTGTCAACCTCAACCATCTGAAATAGTGTTTAACTCTCACTATTACAAAGGTTTTGCAGCCTCTATAAACATCATTAATCAAGACAAGACTCAAAGATAAAATGCAAAGCTTTACTTTTTCAAATCATGAATTTTAATATTATTTATATTTACTTAAATGTACGACTTTTACTATCAATTACATTAACAATTGAGTAATCAACTGATTAATTTGAATTAAGTAACTGTGTGTGTGTGTGTGTGTCAATTGATCACCTACTTACACATACTGTCCATGTAGGCACTACAGTTCACTTAAGTTACATGTTTTATTTTGGACAGTGGGAGGAAACCAGATGTTCAACCATAAGCCTATGCACACACAGGGAGAACATGCAAACTTTCGCACAGAAAGTGGTTCTGTGCAGTGATAGTGCCACTCTGCTGCTCTCAGTGCTATACCTCCATGCTGAGTGACTTCACATCACAAGGACTGCAATAGTTAGCTAGGTTGATACCGTAAGTTACACTAAAACACTTTTGCTCAGCATAGCATAAGACAAATATTAATCAAAGCTTTTTTTAAATCAAGTTAATTGAGTTTAATCAAGTATTCGTGGCAGCTCTACTTGAATGCTACTGAATGACGGTATCAACCCCATACCTGAATATATATGGCTTGTGGACTGGTCCACTGCCGCAGATACTTTCTCATTAACGCTGCAACTCAAAAGTACTTGACAGATATCTTTCAAACTTTGCAGATACATTGTCTGGGTGATGAACTGGAACTGATTGAATTTGCTCCAGTACTGATCCAGCACCCCATAGTGGTGGCAACGAAAAGGGCGGTTTCCAACACATGATGCTGTTAATGTGATAACTCAAAATGTATTTCACGGATCTTTCAAAAACTTTATAGAAACTTTGTAGTTTTCATGTTTTGTAAGAGTTTGAAGTAAATAAATTATTTTATAGACCTAATCTTAATGTATGAAAACTGGCGTCTTCACAAAATTTGATTATTAGTCAGGGTGATATATTACAAGAACCTTTTTTAACTTTTGAAAACCTCTTCAATATGTATGAGTTGAACCTCCTCAAGCATGTCTCCTCCTACCATAACCCCACGTACTGTGGTGTAGTGAGATGCAGATGATTTGAATCATATGGTGAGCTTTCCTTCCTTTCATAGTGCCATGCTGTGATTTAATTAAAATTGTATTCATTTAATTTAATGTAATTAGAATATTAATTAATCTATGTTCTTGTTTAGGAGGTTTATATATTGTTTATTGCTCGGTGAAAATTATTCTTAATCGGAATGAAACCAGTCAGGATCAGATGTTTGTTTGTTTTGATGTTCTTTTCAAATAGCATGCACAATACTGTGGTTTAATCAGGAATGCATTGTGCATCATCGCAGAATGTCCCTTGAAAAGTCCAAGATTGCAGTGAATGTGGAATTACGGTTTAAACATAGCCTTGTAGTCTCCAATTGCATGTGTGGATGTGGTGTGCATTGTGCAGACTGGGACAAGAACTGTTTCCATCTCTTTTGAAGAGCCCTCAAGGAAAAAAATACAATTTTATTGCTGAAGGACTGCAGCTATTTGCCTTTTATTGCAGCACTTAATTTGACAGTGCCATAATATAACATGGGGGTGGTATTTACCAAGCACAGCTCCACTGTTATTCTTGATGTTTTTTTCCCCCAGTTCAGATACAGGAAGGGAATATTTTATTCAGGCACTCGATCACTGAAGTATATTGACAGTTTTCTTATTTCTGTGAACAGGAGATGGGGAAGCTTGTTGCCGTCACAAACACATAAGAATGTGTAAAAAGAGAAACACAGTTATATTCCATTAACCAATTCATTCCCAGTGTTGTACCCTTTTAATTACAAATTTTCACATTTTTGGTTTTGACTTTTGTCATATATTACTGAGTGCATATTCATTTGCAGTTATTTAAAATATATATTATTTCTGCCATATTTACAGTAGTAATCCAAACAAAGATTTTGAGTTCCACTTTAATGACATATTGAACTGAACTACTTCCAGTAATTATTAATAAATACACCTGTGATTCATATTTTTCCGTCCTTTTAGTTAGTTTCAGGGAAGATTTTCACATGATTTCATTTAGGAAACTGAAAAATAGGTCAGCACTGAAACAGAACCGAAACTGAAATCTCTCCCTCACCCTCGGCACCACGAGGAACTGAAGCGGCCATCTGAACTTCCTGATGATGTGAAAAATCATGCAGTTTAATTCTTTGTATGTTTATGCAAACATCAACTGAATATGGACATAGAGAGGTAAGCTTAATCACAAACCTCTCCAGAACTCAAAGATTTACTTTGGATTGGCATCTCTCATGTTCACTGTTTTTATCATCATCTATTCAGTTCCTCGCTGCACTTACTTCATCCAGCAGGTCCATGTGTGCAGGTGCCTGTCTATTACTTTTGAAAGGTCAGACTGACAGTTAATGTACATGTGCATTGCTGGCCTCAGTTTGCATGAAAAGAATGAATAGCAGTAACAGTCCCCGCCACCATCAACTCGCAGTCATGATGCGAAAAGGGCAGCAATGTGTGTCTCAGGCTGGGTCTCAGCTCTAAGATCATTTAGATAAATTTAATATAGTTCAACCAGCCCTGTCAGACTTTAGTCAAACCCAGCAAGACGAATATGTTTGAACACCTGGTTCACACAAGGAACCCCCTGGTGTCAGACAGATTCTTCTGCACACACTAATAGCCTCTTACATAAGTCTTAGTTGGCTTCACAGATTTATCATCTGCTTTTTGTAAGAACAACAGAAGTATGAAGAAGAATTGGTCATTATGGAGGAGTTATTTACAGTCTACAGCACCGTGCAGCTGACACATTTGTCTTTGTTATTTATTTACGTATTTAGTTCCGAGGATATAGTGTCTTTGTGCCATTTATACTTATTTACTAAAGGGAACAGATTCTTACAGTACATGTTAATAATCGTAATTTACTAAAATGCATCAAAGAGAAAATGAACTGAATTATGGGATCAAAAATATTAACCCATCCTTATAGATCGCCTGTGTGTGTGCGTCTGTGCATGTGCGTGTGTCTGTGCGCGTGTGTGTGTGTGCACGTGTGCGTGCGTGTGTCTGTGCGCATGTGTGTGAGATAAAAACCTGTCATTTTAACGCTGATCCCCACAAAGATCTGTGAATGCAATAAAAAAAAACGAAATATGCCAAAAGTCTCGTATTTTTTTTGGTTACTTACGGTTAAGGTTAGGGCTGGGTGGGGGTTAAGGTCGTCATGTTGGGATTAGAGTTTTCCCCATAGAAATGGAGAGTCCCCACAAAGATATAATTACAAATAAGTATATTATATTGAACAGTTTATTTAGCCTGTGTGTTATAGGAGTTTTACTGGAATCCACAGATGGACTTACATTTACATTTGCTGTGTCTAGCTGTGATTGGAGGGGCGGGAGGAAGGCATGGGGAGAAGCCTGATTGGCCTGCCAGTGATGACAGGCAGCATTCTCAGCCACCAAATGTTTAAGTTGTACAAAGGGCACTACTTGACTCCTCTCTCCTCCTGCGACTTCTTAATGGGGGGGCAGGGAGCATGTTAATTAAAAACAGGCAAAGTTGAAAGTATTTTATGTTTTTACAGAACATTGTACAGTCATGTGCTGCACAGTGACATTTTGGTCAACAAAGGACCACACATACAACGTGCATATGAGATTATAATGGAGCTGAAAAATTCCTGGTGATGCTGGTGTAAACAAACCTACTATACTGCTAGTCATATAAAAGTACAGCACACACAATTATGTGCGGCACATAATACTTGATAGCGATAATAGACACCAATGTTACTGGTTTATGTATTTACTGTACTTGTTATCATTATTTTAGAGTGTACTCTTTCTATTTATAAAAGGAAACAGGCTATACCACATAGGTTTGTGTACACTCTATGATGTTTGCTCAGCCACAAAATCATCTAATGATGCATTTCTCAGAGGGTAACCCCGTCTTTAAGCAATGCATGACTGCATATGAATAAAAAATAATAATAAAATGCACAAATCCCTGAAAAATTATGTTAATGCATGTAAAGTGATGTATTTTTAAGTTGATGTGCTGCCATCGTGTCCAGGCGATACCTGAACGTGAACCATATGCCTTACAAAAACAATGCAGAAAAACATCACTGTAATGGCAAGTGGATAAGCAACTGAGGAAAACTGATAAATGGCTGAATGTAATTGTACATTCATGCAGTTCAAATAGTAATATGCTGGTAGTGAGTTTCAACCAACTTAACACTGTTCCTGGCAGTAGCTCATGTTCCTGCCCCCTCATATCACTGTCCCCAAATATTCCAGCTAATGCGTTTCTGTCTTCTAGGATTAAACTTTAATGTTCTCTTTGGCATCACTAATACGAATATTTCAAACTTTGTGATGGATGGATGTCAAGAATTCAACCTAAATTGAGCCATTTGGCACTCCTGACACTGTCCAGCACTTCGTTCTGCTCACTGAAGAATGACAACCTTTTTCAACCTCCCCATGCAGAAATTCGGGGATTGCGTGCCTAACTCTGGCAGGCTGAAGCACCGCTGGTCAGAGTCTGACACAGTCAAGCAGACGGCTCCGGAGGTAAGGCTTACGCAGTACCTCCTGATTCCTTGGTGGCTCTGTATTCACAGCTCTACGGCAAGCAACTATTTTACAGTGGGGGACTCATGTTGTGGTGAGAGCAGAATAAAAGCGTCGATGATATCCATTTTAACCATGTTGCTTTAAATTACCTGAAGGGTTTAATTCAAACTAATCCCTGGGTGATAAAACATAATACTGATGGATCTATTAATGATTACATCTCTCACTGTAATTGATATCACTTCATCTACATTGCAGAGAAAAGCAATTAAGAATAGACCAATTTCATTCTAAAGTTCTGTAAATGGTCATATGGGGTATGAAAAATATTAATTTTTCAGTGAAACTGAGTGTAAATGGAATAGGGAAAATGAATTTCTTATGCAGTCCAGTTAAATTGTACAGATATTTAATTTCTTTTTTTTCTTTACTGTTCAGTGGAGGTCAATATGTAATAAACAAACCATTAATAATATCTTTGACAATACTGAACTAAAAAGAAAGTAAATAATTATAGTAACCGTTTTAATTGGAAAAAGTTTTAATTTTAATTTCATTTAAAAAATATCTCCAGCTCAGCAATATTTTATTTTTGTTTCGTTTTGGAGTAGGGGATGGATATTTGGGATGTACTGCATTTGTGAATATGCTTCGGTAATTGATTAATAAGGAATTGCCCAACAGGAACTGTGGGGAAAAAATGGTAAAAACCAACTTGTACTGGTAGCGGGTTTTAGCGGGTCTAAGATGGTCTTAGATAGTCTTCGGTGGTCATATTCCAGCTCTTGCTGCTCTTTGATAGTTCAGCTGGGTGGGACACCAGCCGGTCATGCTGGTGTGACTAGATAAAGCAGCTAGAATGACCATCTGGTTTGACCAGCTAATCCATCAAACCATCATGCGAAAACATACCTTAAGCTGGTCAACTGTCATAAGTTGGCCATCCAACTTAACCGGCTTAAGTTGATCAGGCTGGCTTTTTCATGTACAACAAATCTGATAAGGACGTGTGAGACTAAAGCACCATTTAGTCTTGTAGACATCTTACACCAGACGCATATAAGCTGGTTATGTGTTAAATTAAAACTTACCTTTTATCTCCTTATCTAGGTCAGGGTGAAAGGGGGCATGGAGACTATCCCAGGCAGCGTAGGGCCTGGATGCCAGTCCAGGGGTGTCACTGGGGTTGTCACTGGGGGTGTGGCGGGGGGGTTCCCCACCCTCTAGGAGGCCTCATGCAAAAGGGAAATTATAGGCTGAATCATAATAAGTTATACATTTTTTTCAATGTCAGCGATCACATTTCATCTGAATATGTAATTTTGCTTATAAATCAGGGCTGTGATGGCAGCTGTATTACTCGTGTACATTTGATGCATCATTTTCGGTCCTGTACGCACAATGAAACCAATGCATACATTTATTGACAAGACAGGACCTAAATTCACAGGTAGATGTGCACCATGGGAAGCATATTATAGTGGCTGTGAGTTGGTTACGGCTAATGCTGCTTAGAGTCAGTCATAATCAGCAGATTGGGAACATTTTCCCGATAAAGTACAGCAACACCGGAGAGAGAATAGCTGGTAAGGCTAAGATTGTCGGCTGTGTTACACCGAACTCGAATCTGCTACTGGAAACACATCCAAGGTGCTAACTCACTCGAGATGACATCATCCAAATGCGTGTACGGCCGGAAGAAGGCAGGAACAGCCTCTGCAAGTTTCCCCATGGCATTTAAGGTGCTTTTGCCAGGAAATTCAGACTGGTAACCAAAGGCTATCACTATATATAAGCGGCAATACTCAGTAGTAGGGAACATACAATTTGTGATGTGTTTGAACTGCGAAGTCAGAATATTCGAGTTCCTAATCAGAAATTTCAACTGGAATTAAGTTGGAGTTCCGACTCAGAAAGCTGAAGGAACCTCTGCAGCCCCATCTCAGAATTCAAGATGGCTGCACCATGTATTAACAGAAGAGAAAACTATAGTAATTTACTGTTTATTAGTACCGATTAGTACTAAGTAAATATGTCGTACTCACCATACTGTCCAATCTCTATCTTTGGACATGTTGCTTTGGTGTTTGTATGTGAAAAATATCACGTAATGTGTTACATGGTATTGCTAACATTAGCTAACAATGAATCTGGCTATAACTGGTATTGCTAACTTTAGCTAACAATGAATCTGGCTATAACTGGTATTGCTAACTTTAGCTAACAATGAATCTGGCTATAACTGGTATTGCTAACTTTAGCTAACAATGAATCTGGCTATAACTGGTATTGCTAACTTTAGCTAACAATGAATCTGGCTATAACTGGTATTGCTAACTTTAGCTAACAATGAATCTGGCTATAACTGGTATTGCTAACTTTAGCTAACAATGAATCTGGCTATACCTGGTATTGCTACATTAGCTAACAATGAATCTGGCTATAACTGGTATTGCTAACTTTAGCTAACAATGAATCTGGCTATAACTGGTATTGCTAACTTTAGCTAACAATGAATCTGGCTATACCTGGTATTGCTACATTAGCTAACAATGAATCTGGCTATAACTGGTATTGCTAACTTTAGCTAACAATGAATCTGGCTATACCTGGTATTGCTACATTAGCTAACAATGAATCTGGCTATAACTGGTATTGCTAACTTTAGCTAACAATGAATCTGGCTATACCTGGTATTGCTAAATTGCTTTGCGACTTACTGTACTGGAATGCAGTTAACTCAGGTGTGACATCATTACCAGCCCAGACTTCCGAGGTAAATGGAACACAGCATTATTTTATTATGATTGTTATGATATTTATGAGGAGAAAAGATAATGATAGTATAGGAAATTTTCTGTGTCCTACATCTTTGTATAATGGCCAAATGATAGCTTTAATTACAGTTTTATTATAGGTATTTTAAATTTGACACTTACAATTTTATTTTACTTTAATAAGTAGATCCAATTTATACTGACTTTTAATGCCATGATTCAATAATGTCAGGAATCAATAAAATGTTATTTTATACGACTTGCCAAAAAATCAGTGAAGCAAAATAAAAACTATTATAAATGATTTCATTATCATGAGAAATGAGACAATTATCTTGTTATCTCGGGATAACAAGAAAAAAATAACTGCAAGCACCGCCATTCCGTAGATATATTTTTTCTTTTTTAATTTATTTTATGTAATTGCTTTTACAATGTGCAAATAAGTGTCTCTTAGGTTTTGTAATTCAGATATGTCAACAGACACATTGCCTTCGGATTGGAACTGTCCCTAATCGTGTTTTGTGTTTTAATAATCAATAATATCAAAACAAATTCTGTTTGTTGCCGTATGGTAGTTGCACTGAAACGTGAACCAAAATCGGACTGATGTTTGTACCTCATGAGTTTTGCGTACTGTTACTCCCCTACTAAATATACACTGGAAATACACTTAATGTAAATCCTACTGTGGCCATCTGATCACATAGCCTAGGCTAAGTTAACCTGTGTGGCCAAGCTACCGTTTGGCGCTCGCTAGTCCAGAAAGGACACACTGTAGACTGCCAGCGATCGGTGAGTTGTTAGTCTTCATTATCTGTATTACAGTAACAAAGCAAGAGCAGGCATAGTGATACTCATTACATGGTCTATGTTGGCCTCACCTGTGGCCGGAGTATGTTGGCCCGCCCTGGGCCCTGCTCCTCCTCAGAGACAAGCCTGTGCCAGTTCATCACAGGGCAGATACTCACTCTCTGCAAGCAACTCAGACACCAATTAGCTTAACCACATGTGTTTGGACTATGGGAGGAAACCTGTGTGACACAAAACAGGCAAAACAGATAAACTTCACACATACAACGGAAGTGGGATTCAAGGGTCCAACACTGAAGATGTGAAGCAACAGTGCTACCCACCGACCTACTGTGCTATTCTCTATGAATCAGCAAAACCCAAATTCTTTGAAAAGGTATAAAAGTTTATTACAGTTATATGTTACTTTTATCAGTTGGGGAAATGAAAATATAAGCTATTGTAGCGATGGTTCTGGTTGGGATGAAGGAGTAGCACATGTACTCTCAATGTTTTTTTATTTTATTTTTGCTTTTGATACGTAGAAAGTGCTTGAAATTCCTGTTAGTTCAGCTGGATTACTTTCAGCTGTGGTCTGGATTACTGTCAGCTATGGTCTGGATTACTTTCAGCTGTGGTCTGCACCTGAGCCCAATCTGCACCTTAAATATGTCAGATCAGGAGAGGAAGAACTGGAGGGGGATGTGAACCCCCCAATTTGACTTAATACCCCCCCCCCCAAACAGACCTCTTCATTTAAATTATGAAGCTGTGTCCCCCAATATCTTAATTCCTACACACTTGTATCAGATATTACACCTCAAATCTGGGGGCTACCTAAATACTAGCCACTTAATCACGTTTCACTCTCCATATATATTCTCAAGCCGAGGGCATAAATATTCAGCATGCAAGTTTACTTATTTATTATTATTCCTCCCGTCCATTTTCTGTACCTGTGTGTCCAATTCAAGTCACAGGGGGCCTGGAGTCAATGGGCACAAGGCAGGGAACAAGAAAGGATGCGGGGACGGGCCATCACAGGGCACACTGTCACACACCATTGGGCAATGTGATGACTCCAAATTGTGGGCTGTAGGGGGGCACCGGAGTACCCAGAGGAATTGTTTTTATTATTTAATATCCATATAACAACAGGATTCATTTGTCTCACTGTCTAGAATGTATGTGTTTTGCACTCCAGACTTACCAGAGTGAACTCAGTGTAAGTTTTAATACAGCAAAGTTCTGCAGGATGTGATTCTGAAGGTGGTCATTACTGTGCGTCTCTGTGCGATTCACCACTGTCCTATGAGCTTCTGTTTGGTCTCCATCCCCTTATCGTACTCCTGTGTCTCAGCCAAGTGCTGCCCTCGTGGATTGCAGTCAGGACAAAGCCAGATCACTGCGAATCAATACTTTGTTTAATTTTCAAATGTCATGAGGAGGAAACTCGAGGAGGGAGAAATGAGATCCATTCCCTGTATGTCGGTGAGCACAGCATGCGAGCGTCGGTCGTCCTGGTATTCAGTCAGAAGTGAAATAGACCCTATTAATTCTACTGTGCTGGAGATGTAGCCGTTTTATTGTAACAAATTGGTATTGGGCTGCTTCTGCTTGGCTGGCTTTTAAACATAATCTGGAGTCGTTGTGTATATTAATTATTTTTTAATAAATGTGAGAGTGGCTGCAGAGCCACCCAGAGGAACAGTGAGAAGTGTGTTCTAGACGTGTGTCATGGTGGCGGAGGGGCTCGATCACAGGTTAAATGACAGACGTACACTCCCCACCAATGTTTGTTCCCCACGGTGCCCTGTTTACTGTACCCTTTTCTTCCTTGAACAGACTTGTCACAATGGCTCGAGAACATTAAAAAGCAACCGCACACTCGCAAAATGCCTGAGGCAGTGAAGCACATTTGAAAGGCGGCTTGTGTGTTTGTGTCTGTCTGTGGGATTTCTTATTCAGAAAATTCAGCTGGATTATACACTGATGCATGTAATTGAGAATGACGAAGCTTCAGAGCATTGCGCAGGGGCGGGAGTGTGGAAAGTGGCAATCAGATTTCCCCCCACGGTTACCTGGAGGCAGTTGGCACTTTGTAAACAGGAGTGAGGAACACTGGTAGATAAACAGCCACTCAAATCTGTCACTCCACTCCGAGCAACTTCAGAATGCATCAAACCACGCCTGCAATATTCAGTGTAAGGCAGTTCTATACAGGACAATGGCAAGCTCATAGTTACTGAATGTCAAGGTTAATCCTCAGAGGTTTCTTTTTAATGTGAGCATTTGCACGTATCTGGAGGTTAATATCTTACTCTATCACAAAATCGTTTTGCATGTCTTTCGTCTGTTAAATTAGGGACAGATGGAGCTAGAATTCCTCACTCACACGCTAGCTGACATTTAAATAAATGTAAATCCTGTCAACAAATGATTCGCCCTCCGTATTCTCTCCTATAAATAATTAAGGAGGATTATTTGTGAACATTTGCAGTGATATTTGATGCAGCTTTGATAACAATGATTAGCCTCTGTGTGTCTGATGCAGTTTGTTATATTACTGATGATTAACGTGATACATGGTACTTGTACTGGCTGAACCGAAAAAAATATATATTGTAGGAAAACATACTGACTCCTGCATGACGACTCCTTTATCTTGCTGAGCCATTTTCCTCTGGAGTACTGAAGCTCTAATTAATTCTGTGTTTATTTGTTAGCTGCTACCCTGTCTGGCATGGAGGGGAGTTTTGGCTGGAACATGCTCCTTGTTCCCATGTTGAGCTGTAAATCACACGCTGCAGGGCTGGGCAGCTCTTCACCTGCCTATCTATGGGCGGCTGCTAATTTTAGTTGTTATAGTGGCTCTCGAACAAAGCAGTGAATTCGATGTGTAAATCTGAACTGTAACCTTCAGTGTAGGACTGACTCTCTGCACTCAGTCAGAGGGAACATGATCCCCTCAAACAAAACTAAAAGCAGATAACAGGCAACCAGCTGTGTGATTCTAATACAATACCACTAATTCCTCATAAGGTGAGAATAATTGGGGTTCACATCCATTTGAATTAGCATTTATGGTACAGCTGTCACATAGTTATTTAAAAAGCGTTTGTCTGTGCTCATCAGCAACCAAGGGGTTTCCCATAAATTCTGAATGGGTACATCTACCCATCACTGTTATTTTAGTGTAAGCACTTTTTACAGGTTTCTATATATAAAATAAATGTAAGGAATTTTATGCATTGTCCATTATGATCGGGTGTTCACTTTGTTACTTATGTCTCCACAAGTGGCATCCTGTTTTATGTGATCTGCACATGCTCTGCAGGAGGTCTGTTCTTTGGAGAACTGTACTGATGCATAAAATGATTTTCCCTGTGCAGCACGTATCAAGTCATGTGTTTGAAAATCATATAGAATAAAAGAGCTTTCACAATGGAAAACAATAATAAATGAGGAATCTAGATGCAATCAATTGATATTATATTATCTACCTGTCCATCGTTGCACCAATGTCTTGTCCACTGCAGGGTAATAGGATAAAGCATTAATAACGTATCTTTAAACATTTATGATGAGAAAAGGACGTCTATGCTTCCTGCATTATAATTTGTCCTGGATTATTAGCAAGCTTGGCCAAAGAGATGTTAATGGTCGACAGTGAGTGGAAAAATTGTATTATAAATTTGTTATTATCTGAGAGTTGAACATTGTGATATGATATTTATTCATTTTAATGTTTGGTTATAAGGTGGCATGTTTTATATTTATATAAATTTGACTGTGAGTTTTTACTGCTTATTTGAGTTTCAGGGATTCAAATAATCATATAAGACAGTAAAGCACGGTTTAACTGATAAATTTTTGATCATATTAATATTGCTTATTCTAATTTTCCATTCCTTAAAATCTGTAAAAAGTATGACTAGTTCTTCATAGTACTATGAAAACTGAGTTGACTAGTAATAGTGTTGTGATTGTTTTGGCCTAATCATGCATCTCCCAGTGGCAAATCTGCATTTCCTCTGAAATACTCTCTTTTTTTCCCTCCTGCTCATTCCAGCGGTCAGGTTGCAGTTACCTCTTGTGCACCATCTTGCTCTTTGTGGCCGTGCTCCTGGCAGTCACAGTCACCGGCACCATCCTCCTCATGAACCATTACCACAACCCGCCTGCAGCTGACAGCCCCCATGTCAGCACCAATCAGAACGAAGGCAACGCCCTGGTGACGGTTGACCGAGGCGACGGTTCGCGCATCAACATCTTCATAGACCCAAACTGCCCGGACTACAACAGTAATTTCTTGCGCCTGGAAGGTGTGCAGACCTCACTGTTGCATTCGCTCACTGACCACGACTCGGACCTCAAGTCGGTCAAGGGTCAGGACCATGCCCTGCTGGTTAATCTGGCTGAGGAGGTGGCCAAACTCTCTGCCCATGCAGGCCAGTTAAAGATGGACTATGAGTCACTGCGGCGTGGCCAGGGAAACCTGGGACAGGAGCTTAATACCCTGCAGACAGAGCAGGGCCGACTCATCCAGGTGAGTGCCCCCGATTGACCACATAATCACTTTAACATCCGTGGTGATTGTGTGTGACTGTCGATGATGTAGCTTGTGTCATTTTAAGGTAATTTTCAAAGTTTATTTCAACCATGAAGACTATACTGAGCTTTTTCACGCTTAACAGTGTTTTGCAAAATTGAGCATCTTGTGATGGCTGGGGGCAGCGTGTGTCTATGGGGGCAGCGTGTGTCTATGGGGGCGACACGTGGCTCTGGGGGCAGCGTGTGTCTATGGGGGCAGCGTGTGTCTATGGGGGCGACACGTGGCTCTGGGGGCAGCGTGTGTCTATGGGGGCAGGGTGTGATTTATGGGGGCGACACGTGGCTCTGGGGGCAGCGTGTGTCTGTGGGGGCAGGGTGTGTCTATGGGGGCGACACGTGGCTCTGGGGGCAGCGTGTGTCTATGGGGGCAGGGTGTGTCTATGGGGGCGACACGTGGCTCTGGGGGCAGCGTGTGTCTATGGGGGCAGGGTGTGTCTGTGGGGGCAGGGTGTGTCTATGGGGGCGACACGTGGCTCTGGGGGCAGCGTGTGTCTATGGGGGCAGGGTGTGTCTATGGGGGCGACACGTGGCTCTGGGGGCAGCGTGTGTCTATGGGGGCAGGGTGTGATTTATGGGGGCGACACGTGGCTCTGGGGGCAGCGTGTGTCTGTGGGGGCAGGGTGTGACTTATGGGGGCGACACGTGGCTCTGGGGGCAGCGTGTGTCTGTGGGGGCAGGGTGTGACTTATGGGGGCGACACGTGGCTCTGGGGGCAGCATGTGTCTATGGGGGCAGGGTGTGTCTGTGGGGGCAGGGTGTGGCTTATGGGGGCGGGACGTGGCTCTGGGGGCAGCGTGTGTCTGTGGGGGCAGCGTGTGTCTGTGGGGCAGGGTGTGATTTATGGGGGCGACACGTGGCTCTGGGGGCAGCATGTGTCTATGGGGGCAGGGTGTGACTTATGGGGGCGACACGTGGCTCTGGGGGCAGCGTGTGTCTATGGGGGCAGGGTGTGTCTGTGGGGGCGACACGTGGCTCTGGGGGCAGCGTGTGTCTATGGGGGCAGGGTGTGTCTATGGGGACAGGGTGTGACTTATGGGGGCGGGACGTGGCTCTGGGGGCAGCGTGTGTCTATGGGGGCAGCATGTGTCTATGGGGGCAGGGTGTGACTTATGGGGGCAGCGTGTGTCTATGGGGGCAGCATGTGTCTATGGGGGCAGGGTGTGACTTATGGGGGCGGGACGTGGCTCTGGGGGCAGCGTGTGTCTGTGGGGGCAGGGTGTGATTTATGGGGGTGGGACGTGGCTCTGGGGGCAGCATGTGTCTATGGGGGCAGGGTGTGACTTATGGGGGCGGGACGTGGCTCTGGGGGCAGCGTGTGTCTATGGGAACAGGGTGTGACTTATGGGGGCAGGATGTGGCTCTGGGGGCAGCGTGTGTCTATGGGAACAGGGTGTGACTTATGGGGGCGACACGTGGCTCTGGGGGCAGCGTGTGTCTATGGGGGCAGGGTATGACATGGGGGGCAGCGTGCGGCTGGGGAGGCATGAAAAGAATTTCCCCCTGGGGATCAATAAAAATTATGAATTGTTAGCTTCCAATCAACAATCTCAGCAACCTGGCCCAAGCAGATCATGCCTTGTCTCACCTGAATACTAGAGACACCTGCAATGCTTTTCTTAATCTAAGGAAGATAATATGGGATCTACCTGAACTAGAACCATGGTGAGATACTGAGTTTGCTCCTTGTTGAACCATATTTGCCTTTCTGATTGATGACACCTGGTTTGCCAAATCTTGCCTGTCTGGGGACTCTGCTTACGGACAGTGATAAGGATTTCGGATGCGTATTACTCTGAAATGCCTGCTCAACTCCGACTGCCCCTTGATATTTCTCTCTTTGGTAAATCTTCACTTTTATGGATGTTACTAGGTCGTATTTGCAGGCACTTGCATTACAATCGGAGAATCAGATTTAATTCCAACCCTATGCAATTATTTTACCCTGTCTGTAAGAAAAAAATATATAAAGATCAGGTTCTAATTTTAAAATAGCACACTTTGACAGGTCATCAGATTCTTATTCCTGTCAACTTGTCTGAATGTTTTTTATCACGTTTAAAGCTGATTTCGCACTGTCACACATACACCATGTCATTATTGCCTGTCCCTATGTCAACAAAAAAAACAGATCCCCAGAGTCATCCCTAGCCTCCCAGAGTAAAAATGCATACAGCTGTTGGAGAGAGTTAGGCTGGAGGACAGCGCCACATGACAGAGGGAATGCAGAGTAGCAGATCCAGTTTTATGATTCTTTCTCTTTTCAGAGCAGGGGCTTGGATTATACAGCTACACATACATGAAGAATTCAAAACAAATAGTAACACTTTACTTAAGGCAATGTTTTCAGTAATTGATAAAAACATCCATGATGTATAACACATTCATAAATCATTATAAAAATGGCTATAAATACTTATGAAAAGCCATAACACATTATAGCCATGTGTATTATGAATTATGAGTGCCTTATGAAGCTCTCATCTATAATGCAGTATAGAAACATTTATAATGCAGTACAGCGCATCCTTCATTCATATATCGCCATTAGTCAAGTCAAGTAAGTCAGGGTGGTTATACCTGTGCCACCATTATAATGCATCATAAAGGTATATATCATGCATTATAGATGAGAGCTTCATAAAGCATTCATAATGCACAATACTCATGGCTACAATGTGTTATGCCTCTTGATAAATATGTATAGGCATGTTTATAATGCTTTATGAATGGATTATCATTTGTTATGAATGTGTTCGTAATTTACTAAAATCATGGCTTTAAGTAAAGTGTTACCAAACAAACTACAAAATGCCTATTTCAGTATGTAAGGAATAAAACAGCTTGGCATAGGGGCTACCCGGCTTGCCACACTTCAGGTTCAGGCTTACTGCAGGTGAAGGTGACAAATGTGTTGATCTTCATTCTTTAAAACAGCTGACTAGCTCCAAGATAATGACTGAAGTATATCTGGCTGTAGGATATCAGATCCACTTTACAATAAGGCTACCCTTATAAAGGTTTTATGAATGGCTTATAATCAAGGTGTCAATTAGGTCATAGCACTTTGCAAATCATTAATAGATTATTATAAACAAGTTATAATATTTTTTATTGATAAGTTGCTACTATTTATAAGAAGAAAAAGGAAGACTTACCTTAAAGTTGTACTAGTATATTTATTGGCTGTACGAACTGGGAGCTGGAATGCAGAAGACAGCAAAGCATTATATTTGGTGAGAAGTGTAACTCTGTTCACCATAAATAATGGAATTTTACCGTTTGCCTTGACTTCTGATGGCATTGTCTTAATTTATCCTGCATGTGAGGAAGCCACCTATGGGAGGTCATATCTCCAGAGTTTGTTTTCACCCGGTAAGAGTCCTCTTATCACCATGTTAAAGGTTCCCGCAGAGAGCACTAATGACTTCATTGCTTTTCCCAGGAGCTGCTGCGGCGTTTCCTCATTCAGCGTCACATCATCGTTAGGAAGCCGTGAGATAGTCTTGTTTTCTTGGCCGAGAGCTTTTACACAACATGAGTGTCCCTGAAGTGTCAGGCAGAGCTTGAGAAATTTAAGGAATGAAGCGAAAATAGAAATGCATCAAACATGCAAACTTCTTCCTTAAAACTGCATGTCAAATTCAGACCTAAGCATAAATGTGTCTGATTGACAGAGCTGAAAAATCAAACATTATGTTAGAAATGTACATCCTTGTGTGTGTGTGTGTGTGTGTGTGTGTATATATGTGTGTGTATATATATGTATTACATACATACATAGATACACACACACACACACACACACATAAATTATTTGAGTAATTTGATTTTCTCCTTTTTAGCTGTGAGGTACATTTATGCTTTAGATGTTATTCTAGTCATTGCAATTTATTATTTTTTCTTTTTTGTCCAAAGCAATTATTTTTAACTGCAGCACTGTTAGACAATACAAGGTACCAGCCCAGAGGCACCAGTTACGCACATTGTCTCATCAATATCTGCTACAGAAATACGGCCAGCTCAGAATTCCACAGTGGGTGTACAGTTTCATTGTCAGGAGGATTTTTTTTTATTATTATTATTGATGTCAGAGTAGAATATGCCCTTTGTCTGTTTTAGTTTCTGCTATTTTTATTGTCACAATATACGACTACCAGTGTTTTATTAAATACATTCTCTGAAAGTTGTAAAAGGCATTGTTTATACTTTTAAGGGCATTCTGTGTTCTGTGTTCTAGGAATGGTCCTGTTGTGGGACCCTCGACCAAGGTATTTAACCAGAATAAAATATGCAGTTAAATAAGTGGTTCGTTAAGCATCTGCACCTGAACGCGCTCAGCTCTGCAGCATTACCTCCTTCTTAAATAGAAAGCTGGGGGTGAGGATTTGTGTGTCATAGATACACAAAGCTGTGAAATATACACCTTTCGCCTCACATGTTTCTACCTCAGCAGCTTTTCAGCTGGAAATGTCACTGCAGCCAAGAGGATGGTGTGCTTGCATTGCCTCCCAAGTGACGTTAAGACTCCCCGATACTCATTCCCCGTCTCTCCTGCAGACAGCCACAGTGACACAGACATCCCCTTCCAGCCTGGATAGCGCTGTGAAATGTGGTACCTTAGAAGACCTTAGAAGGTCCCGTACGCTGCAGATCAGGTCAAAAGTCGAATGAATTTTGCTCCTTGGCAAAATTAAAGCTGCATTTCCATGTATGTGAAATGTGTGTGTGTGTGTGTGTGTGTGTGTGTGTGTGTGTTGGAGGGGGGAGGGGGGGGGGGGGCATGTGATTTAGGGAGCTTCGGAACACACTGGAATTTTATTAGGGTATTGCCTTGTCTAGCTGGGAGGTGGGTGAGCAGACCATGTGACTTAGGGAGCTTCAGAAAACACCAGAATTTTATTAGGGTATTGTCTTGTCTAGTTGGATATTTTAGAAAATGGGGTAACAGTGACTGTGATGGGCTGGCCCCCCATCCAGGGTTGTTCCCTGCCTCGTGCCCGTTGCTTCCGGGATAGGCTCCGGACCCCCCACGATCCAGTAGGATAAGCGGGTTGGACAATGGATGGATGGATGGGTAACAGTGACTCTTCTTATTGAACATAGCTTATGTTAAATTTGTATCTTGGGAATGAACACGTTGGACAGATGCATTTGCATAATTAATCATGCCAGTTTACAAAGGGTGGTAAGTTCTAACAGAACATGTGACAATTTCCAGTTGAAAACTACAGAATATATAAAGAAACAAGAAAGTAGTAACTTCTGTTATTGCTAGCAAGGTACAGTATGCAATGTGAGCAACATGATCTGTGTCTGTAATACAGAAATGTGTTCCCACCAGAAGACGACTTCTTATAAATTATGATTGTCTAATTCAATGAATAGATTAGCATGTACTCATGTTAAGGCAGAGACATGTTGGAACTCTCCACCTTTAAAACCAGCGAATGCAACTCACACAAAAAGACAAAACTAGACATGAGAAACCTCTGACTGCTTTTTGGTGAGATAAGACAGGACAACGAGAGACCTGCCCAATGCTGCAGCATAATGAGCAGAAACGTAAGGAGAAACAAATGGGTTTGATCTACTTTACTGTTAAATTTCCCTGTCCTTTTGCTAGAGCATTACTCGCTGTGCCTTATTTACGGTGATGCCATGACACTCTTCAGATACAAATGCACTTATTTTATAAACCTTATCCTGTGGTCCAAAAATTCCAAACTTATTTAGGTTGTTTACTGCATTCCATTGCATATTTCACATCATGATGCATTTGTGTGTTACAGGGCCTGTTTATAACTACTGGCTGGAAATAGACACACAGAACTCCGATCCCAGCTCCCACTCATGTAGTTCCCTGTCTCCTCAGTCCAGGAGAAAGCAGCTCATCCACATTACTCTGTGACATTAACAATTTATTTCAACCTTTTAACAGTCTTACAAAGGAGTCTTTTCCCCTGCCTGAGAATGTTAGGCTAGCACATTTAAATTTTCTGCCATCATTTTGGTGAATTTTATTTGCACTAATGCATCTGTCGTGTCTCACATTTTTGAATTTTTTTCCGAAGCAAGATTTTCTCAACAAGACTGAAAAGGTCCATAGCTGGGAGCTAAATGATAATTCAGGTGGTGACCTGCCAGTAGACACTTGGTGTGTAAAAAAACAGGTTTAGGTTCCAAGAACACATTTCTGATCATTTGGTTTTAAAGATTTCCACTAACCAAAAAGAGCTTCCGGCTTTCCCAAAAATTTCTTGATTGACTACACCCCCATGTTAAGCAATTAGAAGTTGAATGTAATTTTATGCCTTTTTTAAACGCATGAAATGTTGTTCTTTAGCACAGAAGTAATTGTGGATTCTGCCATGTTTGTCCTGGGCAACAAGAATGACCCAGTAATGTTCCTGGCAAAGATAAGGCATTTAACAAGGTCTGCACTATAAATTCAACTCCTTTGTCTAAACCAGGTCACTAAAATGGATTTTGTTCCAGTCTTCCATTCTGACAATGGTTAGATGTGCATTGTACATGCACTGTGTAGTGTACTATGTATAACTTTCTCAGTGTAAGGCCTGAAGAATGTTCATGTAGAGATTAAAGTCCAGTGCTATGAATTAGCAGCTATTAAGGAAGGTGCCATCTTTTGGGATCTAAAGTCTAAACCCTTAAACGTCTTAGTGTCAGTCTTGCAGTCCTTGGACCATATGCTGTTGACTTAAGCCATCTGCAATCTTACTGTACGATTTTCTGATGAATAATAACTAAAATCAGCATAAATTAAGAGGAATTTCTTAAACTTTACATAATTTCTATCAGAATGGTGGCACAGAAGCACCTACTTGTATTTCTAATAAAATTTAAATGCTGCTTTATATTCCATTTTCACAAGAACAGGTACATTGAAATGCGTATTTTCACATATCCCATCATGCTCTCCTACGCACATATCCCATCATGCTCTCCTACGCACATATCCCATCATGCTCTCCTACGCACATATCCCATCATGCTCTCCTACACACATATCCCATCAAGCTCTTTTCACATATCCCATCATGCTCTCCTTTGCACATATCCCATCATGCTCTCCTACACACATATCCCATCATGCTCTCCTACGCACATATCCCATCATGCTCTCCTACGCACATATCCCATCATGCTCTCCTACGCACATATCCCATCATGCTCTCCTACGCACATATCCCATCATGCTCTCCTACACACATATCCCATCAAGCTCTTTTCACATATCCCATCATGCTCTCCTTTGCACATATCCCATCATGCTCTCCTTTTGAGACATACAAGGGAGAGTGAAACTTGGGGTCCAGGCACAGGGTCAGCTGTTTTTCCAGTGTCCCTGGAGCAATTGAAGGTCAAGGGCCCAGTTTTGTGGGTCCCCTGATTCAAACCAGCGACCTTCTGATGATGGGCACAGAGCGCTGGCCTGCAGAGCAGCTCTCCTCCCCCTCTTATCCTGAGCAGAACTTAAGGCCAAACATAAACACACCCTGCTGTTATATATTATCAATCCTTTTGTTGTGTCCCTGGCTTTTTAGTGTGTTAAAAAACATGTCATTTCTTCAGTATGTTGTCTTCACTTTCCTTGCAATATCTGTGTTTCAGCTTGTCTTGATGATAATGGAGGCCACCATGTTACCTACATCCCAATGTGTGATTCCCAGTGATCCCCCTCACAATGTAGACCTCCCCCACCTAGCCTGTCACTTGCACGTTAGCTGTGAAACAGACCTTATGTTGCTAATTTATACTCCCCAAGTATTTCACTCTGTCAACATGCAAATAAGTTTACAGTTTTGTTTCTGATCGAAGATGGTGCTCATGCAGTAGTTCACTAATGGCTTTGCCAGGTTTCAGTTATGCTATATTCTCCCATTTTGCTACAGAATACATGCCTGTGCCCTGAGAAGGTTTGGAGTTTTGCCATTTTTTCCCAAACCTTTTGACTCCTAAAAACTCCTGACAACTTTGGGTGTTCTGCAAGCACTGACTAGTGATGTGATTTGCTGCTCATGGCTCAAAGTGCCCTTTTATTCCTACAATTAACGTGGATCTATAGTGAGAGAACTGGAATTCCATTACTAGTGAATGACTTTTGTTTTTCTGCCAGCTAACAGCCATGACACTACTCCTTGACCCGCGGACGGCTTTTCTCTAGCGGATCCAGTGCTTCACACTAAATCCGTGGTGTTTTTCTTAAATTATCTGGACGGTGTTCAAGATTGTCATGTCTGTGTGCTTCACTGTGTGAAATGAGTTCCAGCAGCATGTGACCAGCTTGATAATGATGGAAACCAAGCCCCATGGCTTAAATATAAGTAATTCTGAGAATGTGTGTATGATGGATTGATAAGGGTATAAAGAGTATCATTCGGCCCAGAATTAACACCTGTTCATTTCTGTGCGGTTTTATTTATCAGTCTAAGAAACTGTAACATTTTGATTATGTGGACATGATTCATTAGAATATCTATGTAATAAACTTATTTAAACATATAAAAGTGTGGCAGAGTGACCTCGCTCCTGCAGGGCTGTGGGTTCACTTCCCAATCCTGGCGCTATCTGCGTGGAGATCACATGTTTGAGGTCCATCTCTGGGTTTCTTCCACATTCTCTCTTCCCATTGTCACATGTTTGAGGTCCATCTCTGGGTTTCTTCCACATTCTCTCTTCCCATTTTCACATGTTTGAGGTCCATCTCTGGGTTTCTTCCACATTCTCTCTTCCCATTGTCACATGTTTGAGGTCCATCTCTGGGTTTCTTCCACATTCTCTCTTCCCATTGTCACATGTTTGAGGTCCATCTCTGGGTTTCTTCCACATTCTCTCTTCCCATTGTCACATGTTTGAGGTCCATCTCTGGGTTTCTTCCACATTCTCCCTTTCCATTATCACGTTTGAGGTCCATCTCTGGATTTCTTCCACATTCTCTCTTCCCATTGTCACATGTTTGGGTTTCTTCCACATTCTCTCTTTCCATTATCACATGTTTGAGGTCCATCTCTGGGTTTCTTCCACATTCTCTCTTCCCATTGTCTTCCCAAGACATCTGGTCCAATTACACTGAATTGCCCGTTTTACTTTGTTTTGTTTACATGCCCTGTGCTTCCTGCAACAGGCCCCAACCACACTGACACCATATAATTGGTTATGGAAAGTGGATGAATGGATATATAAATTAGAAAATTACTGTGATCTTTAACTTTATCGGTCATCACTATTTATTGTTCATAAAATTCCTAAACCGACCAGCATTCCTTTCAAAGGTCTTTCCGAGAATATAATTTTCCCAGTCGGAACACAGCCTCACAAACAGATGGTTTGACAGCTGAAAAATAGACGATTAAGAAGAACCGGAACAGAAACATAATTGCTTGTTATAATTAAGAGACATGCAGAAAATGATGGATAGTGAAATCACAATTTCTGAGGTACTTTGTCATGCACTAAACTCTCAGCCACTTAATTCAGCTGTTTTTTACACTTGCACAGTGTGTCCAGTGAGTTTGCTTTCGTCTGCTTGCCCACTGCCACAGTCAGTGAGATGCCAGTATCGATGTATAGCAGACAGGAGCTGATATCCAGCTTGACCTAAGCACTGATTTCATGGCTTGATGGACAGGAGAATCTGAATTCTGTTAACTCTCTAAATGGGTTATGGGTATAAGAACATTTAATTCTGGGTCTGAGTGTAGAATATGTAGGAGACTAGTGCTGGAATGAGGTTTCACAATGCTTTGCTTTTTTTTTTTTTGCTTTTTTTAAGCAAAATTTCATTTAGACTTCTAATTACATTTTTGTCAATTTATTGACTTGCCAGGATCTTTTATTCAGAGCAATGTACATGGCTACTGCAGTGAAAATACAATACAGTACATGATTCCTGCTTTCCTAAATGGACTCATTCCTGTGAATATGTTTCTCAAGTAGTGCCATTCCAGTGATGTACAGTTCTGGACAAATTCATTCCTGTTCCATTCCCAGTGTTAAGATTCAAATACACGTGTCTCCGTGGAATGTACAGTAGTTATCACTAATGGCAGCTAAATATTTAAGCAGCAAGGAGCCCTGAAAGGACGCGCCTTAGCTCTGCCTGTGTTTATGTTGGCAGCTGCTTTCCGAGAGCCAGATCAACATGGTGAAGGTGGTGAATTCTGTGAGCGACGCTCTCAGCTCCATGCAGAAGGAGACGGGCGTCATCAAGACGCGGCTGAAGGCGGATCTGCAGAGGGCCCCAGTGCGTGGAGCCCGCCTCAAAGGCTGTGCCAATGGTAAGAGGCTCGCCATCAAAAGGTCTCCAACTGCAAACATGGGCTGGGCAGACTGGTCACCATAGGGCCCTTGAACGAGGCCTATAAGCCCGTCTGCTACGGGGGCTGGCTGCCCTTTTTGTCCTGATTATACATCACGCTGAATAAAGGCGTCTGCTACATAAATAAATGTAGATGCAAGCTTGTCCATAAACAGTATCATCGCTTTGTGTAACACTTCATTGTGCATCTTGTCACTCTTTAAATGTAGGGAGATTAACTCCAGTATGAATGTTTAAATGCAGCACACTGCCTAGACATAAATAGGAAGATTAAATTATGTTTATCACTATTTTTTTTTATTAATAACTTGAATTAGAAATTAAGTTCAATCTCTTTTGAGAGCACTCTATATAAATAGTTAATAAATGCATGTAAAATACATCCACACTTAACTCTGAAGATGCATGATGTAAGTCTTTATAGTGAAAGAATCAGTAACCAGAATCAGTTCTTAGCTTTGCAGTTGACACCTGACTTTAATTTGGCTAGTAAAAATACACAGAAACACCGTCACAGTCATTAATTTTTCAGGTAGCAGTCAGGCAGCCACGCATGTTGTCGATCAGAGTTTATCAAGGTCTTCGCATCAATGATCTCATCTCTGGTGGTGACCCATATGATATAGCGGCTTCTTTAATGTGACAGGAAAGATTTGGGGAAATGCTACAGTTGTATCCCATGTGGGCTGAAAAACATCGCAACTGAGCACAATATGAACCGATGTGTGAACCAGCCAGAGTCACTCATAAATATTTTATTGAAAAATGCCGTGGACTATCTGTTTCGCTTTTAATCTGTGGCTAGGCGTGCGTGTCGAGTGTCAGCCTACTGACCTACGACAGCATACGTATGGTATAGGCATTGACACAGAAATTAAGTGGTGCTGTCTTTTTAAATTATCTTCTAGAACACTTAATGAAAACATTGAACTGACATGAGGTGTGGGGTGTAGCTAGGCTGGAATGGTACAGTGATAAATTCAGGCAGGCAGTTATTTATGGTGGTCTGCAGTTGCCTTTGGGATTAATGAAGTATCCATCTGTCTGCCTTTCTGTCTATCTGTCCGTCTGTCTATTTTATTTAACACATAATTTTGAACACACGGTTCCTGCTGTCAGTACTGTCACGATAATGAAGCCGTGATTTAAACTACAGCTACCAGTCAGTGAGCTTTTCCTGCACATCATTCTGCCACAGACCTTCCGATTACTGGTGATCTCTGGTATCTCCACCGTAGTTCTGATAATTTATCTTCTCAAAATTGGGAAATAATTCACTCAGCGCCAAAAAACCCTCACCACCTTAACAATTAGCAGAATAGCACTAAATATTTTGTTAGGAAAATCATGTTCCCCACAAGTTATATCATGTGAGACAATAAAATGTCTGTTGTTAAATTTGACTTTATAGCTTACAGAGGCAGCCTAATTTATTTGGTTTGGTGCATAAGTGAACTTCGAAATGAGTTATAATTATATCTGCAAAATAAAGGAGGGCTTTCTGTCACAGATTGCTAACTTAAAAAATCCAACTGATGCAAATTCATCAGTTTATGTCACGCTAGAGGACAACAGTAGTATGAATACCACACCTAGACCCAAGTGAGTATGCACAGCGTTCTTAATCTGCCATCAGCAGCTATTATCCTGCAATAGTCATTTCAGGGGGTAAGCTGGCAGCTTTCTGGGGCAGTTGTGTTAAAGGGATTGTTATTGAGAGGGAGGTAACATAGTGGTATCAAAGGGATTGTTATTGAGAGGGAGGTAACATAGTGGCAGCGAAAGAGAAAGGAAGGACGGATAGCGGCAGAATTCTATGGGGATCAGCCCTGAAGTGTTTAAAAGAACATCTACATTTAAATCTATAATCGGAGTGCCCAGTGATCTGTGTCTCAGATCTTGCAGTAACCTGCTGAACACATTATCAGCAAATCAATAGGGAAAGAGCTTTGGTCTCTTGGCCTCTAACTGTCTAAACTGTACCTGTGTTAGATATACATCTCCTATAAATAAAGTAATAAAGTATAAAGGTGCAGTTCTTCCATGGGATCCATTTATCTTACAAGAGAGAGAGATGAATATTTTTATTACCAGTCCCGACTGACACACTGCCAGAAGCAGAAGTTTTGTAGAAGCCAAATTTTATAACAGTAATTTCAGTAACTGCCAAAAGACATAATTTATCAGAACTATTCCAAAAATTAAGAATGTACAGTACTGTGCAAAAAGTCTTAGGCCACCAAATGAAGTAATGTTTAAATTTTCTTAATGTTTGTGTAATACAACCATTTTATGTCTGTCAAGGTGTGTCAGCTTAGGCAAAACCTCTGTAATGTTACTCCAATACGCCCAAATATTTACAAAACTTGACCACAAGCAGACATTGTTTGGCTATTCAATACCTTACGATGTTAATTAAGCAAACTGCTGGTGAAACGTATCAAACACATGGAATGGTTGAGGTGCACCTGTCGAGAGGTACAGTATGGTCAGTAACTTTTTGAAGAACAGAATAAATACTTGTTTTTGTTACATACAATTAGCTACTTTTTTAGCACTACATAATTTTAAAGTATATAATACTGGTAAAAACAAACATTTACGTCAACCAAATCATTACAAAAAACATAAAGACAGTGTAGTTTTCTTCTCCCATTGTTCTCTGAATGATACTGTAGTAAGATGCAGATATTGTTGCATCCTGTAGAACATTTAAATTCCTAATTTTTATGAGTTTGTGACACCCCAGGGACACAGCTAATTTCATTCTGCCCCTCTTAGGCTCCAGGCCCCGAGACTGCAGTGATATCTACGCGAGCGGACAGAGAGAGGATGGCATTTACTCGGTGTTTCCCACACATTTACCCTCTGGCTTCCAGGTCTACTGTGACATGACCACAGCCGGGGGAGGCTGGACGGTGAGTTTGTGAGTTCTACTCACACACGCTCAGACTTATGTCCTTCCTACTCACACACGCTCAGACTTATGTCCTTCCTACTCACACACGCTCAGACTTATGTCCTTCCTACTCACACATGCTCAGACTTATGTCCTTCCTACTCACACACGCTCAGACTTATGTCCATCCTACTCAGACATGCTCAGACTTATGTCCTCCCTACTCACACACGCTTAGACTTATGTCCATCTTACTCACACACACTCAAATTTATGTCCATCCTACTCACACATGCTCAGACTTATGTCTTTCCTACTCAAACACGCTCAGACTTATGTCCTTCCTACTCACACACGCTCAGACTTATGTCCTTCCTAGTCACACACGCTGACTTATATCCATCCTACTCACACACGCTCAGACTTATGTCCGTCCCACTCACACACGCTCAGACTTATGTCCTTCCTGCTCACACACGTTCGGAATTACGTCCTTTTTATGGAAGTACACATCCTGACAGATATACTCACAGACACACACAGGATGGCATGCAAAGATGCATTTACAGATACATTATCCTGTATTTATTAATAAGACAGCTGATTCTCAACAAATCGACCATGACCATATATAATTATACCATGATTAAACATTACTGCATAACTGATACAGTGTTGGAGTTTGAGTATATTATGTAACTTACTTGTGGATGCAAATGAGGATCTTCCCTTTCAGATTCTCACATTGTATGTGAAAGAGATTTCACTACAGTAAACATGGTAGATAGCATGCTGATGAACATTCCCTTTATACACCAATTGGCTGCTTGTAATTCCTTCAGTCATCTCTCCCCGCAGCCGTGCCAAAGTGGACCATGACCCTGGACCTCACCTGAACTGTAGACATGCTGAATGCACACTCATTGATGATAGATTAACCTATGGCAGATATAAGGTCTTTCTCCAAATGTGGCTCTTTGTGAGACAGTGCTGAAATCCTGACTTTCTATGCTTCTCATTTACTTCTACTGGTTTCAGTACTTGCTGTTTCCTGACCCTGTTTGCTGCATGTGATTCAGAATTGGTGTTTGCATTGCCCTGGATTACTTTCTGAATTTAGCCTGTCTTTTGACCCTGATTTGCTGCTTGTCATTCCTCTATATGAATCATTAAATATGCCTGTTCTGCTCCTGGATGTTGGAATTCCTTCATCATACTATTCTTGGATGCATATATGCCATATGCAATGTCTGGAAAAATGTATTAAGATTATGAAAAATCTTGTGATGCTTTAGAGACTACTGCTGTTTTCTTAAGTAACTTGATTTGTGGAATTAAAAAGTTAATTTTGTGCTGCCAGGCTGTTGCTATTTTTAGTGCATGTGTCTGTTTATTTTCAGTGTTATTGGTGAGTTTCGGTCAGCATTAATTAAGTAAACAACATCCCCTGTGTTTAGCAGTTTTAAATATAGACTTTACACACAGGGACGGTTTAAGTCGACTGTGAAAGTAGGTTAGATACAGCATGTTGTGGATATGTGATGGTAATGCTGTTTAAGTTGTCTTTGTGTTGATCGACTTAGTTATATTTCCTGCTATGAGGAAGCGTAATGGTACAGAATTAGTCTACACATCTGCATCTCCCCCACCAATTACAACAGCTCTTTTATTCTTAATGAGAATAAGTGGATAAAATTGTAATCTGATTGAATTCACGTAACTGGAGAACAGAACTGGTCCCAGTCGATGTTGCTCCGTAGGAGGACATCACCGCCTCCCCCCTCCTTGTCCGAGGCAAAGTGCAATTAAAACTAGGTGCCCTAGGGTCATTCAAATCATAGTCCTCAAGGTTCGTGCGTTGCTGATTTTCCAGCCTTCCTTTATTCGTGAGTGAGGTGGGAAGCCTTTGTGGCCAATCAGAATCAGAAAGTATTAAACTAACTACCGGGGAGAACTGAAAACACAGCCTGGATTGGAAATAGATGTCCAGACTTGAAGAGCCCTGACCTATAGGGTTGACTGGCCCTGCTGGAGAAGATCTGAGAACAATCTTGTTTAGTGGCAGGTGCAAGACAGGGAACAACCCAGGGCAGACATGCACACAATTTGGTAACTGCAGTTAGACAGATTTGGTCTTTGACTTGAGAGATCCTGAGGAGAACATGCAAACTCCAGACACACTGAGCTGGGGCAGAGACTCAAACTTCAGAGGTGCAAGGCCTCAGCACTCAGCACCACGACACCCCTACTTACCGTGTTAATTTTATAAATCAATTATTTAGGTTTCAAATGTCATTGTAGGCAGAGGTTGAGATTTCAGGTACGGAGAGTACAAATCCAGACCAAGATTTTGTTTCAACCAACCAGATGAGTATAAAGAGTCACAGTCACAGAGTACTCAACTGGTTGGTTGAAACAAAATCTTGGTCTGGATTTGTACTCTCTGGACTGCCTCTGATTGTTGGTTTCAGTGGAAAATCTTGATTACATATAGAATTATAAATAAATTCAACTGGTCATTCTTTTAACATCAAAAAAATTAATGACACTCTGTGAATTTTTTTTGTGAAATGTAAATATGTGAGAAACTCTGTCCACACGAGGTTTTTGTAGGCTTCACTGTATCATTTCTCGTAACACCAGGCAGACATTTGCAGTGGGGACTACCACTTTAGCAGAATAAACTATAAAGACATGGACATGTGCTTTGAATTTCACAAAGTAATCAGATGGCTGTTCCAGTGAGAAAAGGCACTGGATTCCTGATAAAATAGGTGCTTGGCTTTAACCAGGTGTAACTTAAATTTTTTTAATCCTCATTCTTGTGCTGATTGCATGTTTTAATATTTTGACTGCTTGATTGGACCTATATCTAATTATTCCAGATAACAGCACTCACTTTCTCCAATGCAGACATTGAATTCTGTTCTTGCGGTCTATTATTTTTTGTCCACCGAGCGTATCCCAATGCTCGACGTCCCATGAGAGGTGAAGTACAGCTTTTATAGCCGACCAATAGTTTTTATGTGGTTTATACATCATCTTTTGCCTCCTGCACTTTGCTCTTGGAGATATAGACTTCTGCTATTGGGACCGAAGACCTTCTGGGTCTCCTGAGCTATTCATCTACTTGAATATTAAATCCACCTCAATTTAAAACAATAAACGTTCAAACAACCACAAGATCCCCCCCCTCCTCAAAAAGCAGACACACATACAACCACGGAATGATTGGATTACCATGAGGCTGTGATTAGCATAACAGTCAGAAAGGTGGAAACTCCGTCACTCTGCCCCCACTCACTCCTGCTGACATTCCCGCCCCCCCCCCCGCCCAGGATAGATCAGAGAGAGGAATAAAGGAGATGGGGAGGCTGTAGCACACATCACCTAGAGGAGGGTCACACTGCATCTCCCTGTGTCCAGGATGAGCACAAACACTGTTTGGCAGCCTGGGAGGAACAGGCACCTCTCAGATATTAAATACTTTATTTCCTCAAACCTTAATCTTTTTTGTCTTCAAACATAATTCATAATTAATGTAATTCAGGAAATTTCATTTTAGACCTATCGGTGTTTCTGATATTGGGGAACCTTTAGTAATGTGCTAAGAACCACTTGGCTTTGCTGCTGTGCAATGCAACACATTTTACTCATATTCTTTGTTGGCAAATAGCTGTTGAGAACATTAAAGGGTGTTTTTTTTTTGGAATAATCTAATCCAACAAAATCCAGGTTCTGAGCAGGCTGCTGAGAAATTGTAAACATACTACAGAGTAAAAAGCTCTAGATTTATCCCAGATAGCATTCTGCTGCAAATAAGTGTTAAGGGTTTAACTAAGGAAAACATTTATTTTATTGAACAAAGCAATTCATAGCAGACTAACAGTATCATTAAAAGATGATTAAATATGTTGGCAGGTTATTTATACTTATAGGATTCAAGGTCACATGTTAATTATCCTGCTTATTCTGCTACTACCCAGCTTTTACATTTTCTAATACCATCCATCCATCCATCTGAACACATAAACCAGGTCAAGATCATGTAATCTTGAAGACAAATTCTTATATCCGTTGTTTCAGTTGTTTTGGGAATTTATTTTTTATGATACTGTATATCCAGTAAGTTTGTGGAAGGACATATTTTGGGATTTCAGGACATGTAGGGTGCAAAGACACACTGATTTAAATATTGTCAGTATTCGGTAACATCACAAAAGAAAGTGACCTTAGCAACTGTTTAGAATGCAAAAGTCTGTCAAGCCTCTTATAGAAACCTGAACATTTCATCTTAAGAATTTTCTTTGCCTTTTGGATGAAATATGCCAAGCCAGCAAGCTACAGCATATTGTAGCAAACTCATGATTCTCAGAACAATCGCAGCTCTCCCAGTCATCCCTTAGATGAACATCCTCGGAAGTAAAAAGGTTTTAATTCACTGCTTCCAGTGTGTTTCTCTCTGTGTTTTTATGCTGTTTTCTTTATAGACCTCTATGTTATGGTTTGCTTTCACTCTTAGTATTTTCTTCAAAAACCTTTTTTTTCTATTTTGGACAATGCCACATACCATATTTGGTCCTTTTTTTTTTTTTAAGCAATAAACTTTTCTCCACATCTAGAGTGAATGAAAATGCCATTGGAAGGGTAAAAATGTGTGCTTACAGGAATGCTGAAAGTCAACTACATGGGTATTTTTAGGGAATGTCAAATGTCAAAATATTGCTATGATTATCATTATTTTTCTGTACTTTTCTGCTTGAATTTCTCTGACCTATGGTACATACTGTAGAAATAAATGTAAGTTAATGTTATAGTTAATGTTATGAATTATGAAGTTTTCAGTGAGTTACCTGGTGAAGTATGAAGAGGAACTTTGAGATGTCCATCCATCCATCCATCCTTCCATCCATCCATCCATCCATCCATCCATTTCGCATAAATGCTTATCTGTTACATTGTTGCTGTTAGCCTAGAACATATCCCAGTAAACACAGGGTACAAGACCAACATGTAAATGACTACTTGGGTATCATTAACACAGAACAGGCTCAACAACACTTTATTCATAACAGGCTTTTCAGAGCCCAGTATTTTTATTAGGGGTCAAAGCATTAATGTTACTGGATCCCAATTGTTTTTTTTAAATTGGGTTTTAAATCTGGAGTTTATGACTGTAATTCAAAAGACAGCAAGTACACATTATCCCAAATCACATACAAAATGTAGTTTATTCTTTAAACATCACCTGAACAAATGAAACTGCAAATGCTATTTTAGTATTTTATATTTCTTTTGAAAGAACGCCCCAGTGTAATGTATTGAAGCTATGGTTGCCTTGCATATTTTTATTTGTCATAGCCCTACTTTGGATATGCAGCTCTGGGTAAATAAATGGATAAAATGGATAGGTGTACTGTATAGCTCAGAGTCTAGTGGGGAATCCTTCATAACGTGAGTATTATGCCAGCCCACGCAGCCGCCGCAGTAACCTTAGTAAACATGCACAAACTTGTTCTTTGCACATATACTATTATGCAGTAGCAATAATGATTTTCAAATTCAGAATACTTTCATTACCCCGGAGGAAATCACCACAGACTCATAGGAAAAACACAGCATGGTGTTGCAGACCCAGAAGGAGCTGAGCCCTTCCTGTACAGGGCAGTGCAGTACTTTGACTAGTTAAGCTCGCTGTCCTGGTGGATACCCAGACACCTATAATCCTGTACAGTCTCCACCTCCTTTTCCCGAGTGGATGGGGGGGTTTCTGGAGACCGTAGTCTTATCAGCTCCTCTACCAGTTCCTTCATCTTACCTTATAAATTTGCAGATGAATCCGGTCGCTCATCATGTGTTCATCTCTGGTGGCAGGACTCCGGGTTGTGCTGGAAGTCAGTGGAGTACAGGGTGGAAAGAAAGGGAGAGAGGCCCAGCCCCCTGCAGCCCCAGTGCTGCTCAGCACTTTCTTAAACACGCCATCTTTAGCTGATACAACATGCTGGTAAAAGAATGTATTATTTATTCTGTTACTATATTACACCTTCATTGTAGGATTTCATGGTAATTAGAATGTTGATATAATGCGCTGAATCAATGCAAGGTCTTTCCCAGGATTTTGTAGTGTGGGATTTACTACTGGAATTTTGATAATCTTAAATTGATACCGGCATGCAGCACAATTCTTTACTGATGCTTTAAAGATTCCCCAAGGTATTAAAAACACGAGTCGTTTATATGCATGCTTTTCTGAATGGGTCTGTTGTCTGTGGTCTGTGGTCTGTGTCAGTATGATTGTGTGACTCATAGAGGTCTGAAGCCAGAAATTTGGGTAGCTTAATGCATAATGAGAGAAAGCAGTGAGGCACAAGAAATTCTTTTCATCTGAGAAACTCAACCTATTTTCAAATACTCTGCAGGAATAATTTGATGGATTTGTACAGAGCCCCTTAGGTGTCATGGTAGAGAAAATTATTATCTCATAGTAATTAATGCTCTTGAGTTAGTAATTTGTGCGCTCAAGTTACTACAGTAATTCCCGCTCTCCAGTTACTAATTAGTGCTCTCCAGTTACTAATTTGTGCTCTCTAGTTACTAATGTGTGTTCTCCAGTTACTAATGCGTGCAGTCAAGTTAGTAATTTGTTCCCTCAAATTAATCAGCAGTCGGAGAGCACAAATTACTAACTTGAGTGCCCTAATTAATAATTCAAGAGCAAGAATTAGTAACTCGAGAGCAGGAATTATTAACTCAAGAGTATGAATTAGTAACTCAAGCACACAAATTAGTAACTTTATTAACTCGAGAGCACGAATTGGTAACTCAAGCGGACAAATTACTACAATATAATATTTTTTTTTCTACCATGACACCTAAGGGGCTCCGTAGATTTGAACAAAGAAGTATCACACAAGAAGTTGTAAGAATGGAAGTGTCATCCATAGTCTGGGGAATGGACACTTGTTTGACAGTCTGTCAGTTTGAATCAGATCGATCTTTTCCATGCTGGTTCCTGGTGTGGTCTTGAAATGCCTCAGCTTGAAAAGTGCTTATGCCATAGCCTAGTCTTATCAAATGTTCTTCAATGTCTCTCTAAATCTCAGTTTTCTTAGTTGTCCAACTCCAGAACACTGAACACGTCATGTGTGTCTGGCTTCTATATTTAAACTTTGGTTTGCATCATGATGTTTGGCTTAAGACAAATTTCAATAATATAACTTCATCAGTTTCACAATCATAAAAAACAATAAAGCTACAGTTTTAACATTTATTTGCACCTGCACAAACCAATAGCTGCAATGACCAGAGTCCCCTCTTATTTTTCTGAGCTGATGTTTGTCTAGGAGTCGGTTGTCATTTGAGTGCTTTTCTGCAGTTATGTGTATCTTCCTTCCACACAACATCCGACTGTATATATGTCCAACTCCCATAAGATTAAAATAGAGTTGGAAAATCCTGATCGGCAAATAGGATACAGCAGACATAAGCGGCCTTAGGGTACCACGTGTAGCTAGTGTAAACAAAGTCACTGCACTGCCAGCCGTATAATGGTACAGTGCATATCTAACTTATAACACCCTTAATACATGACAGAAATTATAAACGTCTATGTAACACATTTATGTATTTTCCTTACTATACTTCTGTCATTATTTTCATCTCTCATATACTCTAAAGTATCTTGGCTATTTAAGCAATACAGGAACAGTATAGGTGTAGTATACTGTATAGGGTTGTATACAGTCAGGTCAGTCAGTCAGGTCAGGTTTGGGAGCATGCAGTGCTCCCCAACCTGCTCCCCAACAATGCAGGCAATGTGTCTCATTCGGGACTCCTCTAGCAACCACTCTTTTGGCACAAAGTACCAAAGGATTCTCCAAAGAGACACGCTCACTGGAGAGCGTCCGTGTCACAGCCATACAGCAAGACAGGGAGCCCCAGGACTCTAAAGACTCAGACCTTCATCCTCTTGCAAAGATATCAGGAACGCCACACACCCCTTTCCAGCGACCTCATGACCCCCCTTGCTCTCCCAATCCATCTGCTAACTTCATAGGAAGAGTCTCAAGAGACATGAATGTCGCTACCGAAGTAAGTCTCTCGACAAGATCGACATTCTCCACGCAGACAGACACACTACTGATGGCTGTGCCTAAGAAGTCATTAAACCTTAGTCTTTATCCAGGACACCCGCAATCCCAGGCACTCAGACTCCTCACTCTGTCTCTCAAGAGCCCCGATCAGAGCCTCCATTGACTCCACTAAGATCACAGCATCATCGGCAAAGTCAAGATCAGTAAATCTTTCTTCAACAACGAATGCCTCACAGCTGCTGGACTTCACAACCCTGCCCTACACCCAGTCCATACAAGCAATGAACAGAGTAGGAGCAACAACACGCCCCCGGCGAACCCCAGAATCAACTGGGAAGAACACAAAGGTTTGCCCTCCACTCTGCACAGCACTCACTGTGCCAGTGTACAGGCTGGCCATGATGTTCAGCAACTTCGGGGGGATCCTGCAAAGTCTCAGGATGTCCCACATGGCAACTCAAACAACTGAGTCAAACGCTTTACGCAAAGAACCTCTGCTGATATTCGTGCTTGATGAGAATCCTCAATGCCAGGATATGGTTGATGGTAGACTTCTTAGGCGTAAAACCAGACTGTTCTGATCGCTGACAGGCGAGCAAGTGATCACGGATCCTGTTAAGGATGACCCTAGAAAAGGACCTTACCCGGCGCTGAGACCATGCAGTCTTATCCCCCTCTAGTTGCCGCAATCCAGGCGATTACCGTTCCCTTTCCAGATAGGGGCTACAGGTCCAATTTTCCAGTCAGTAGGGATGACATCTGACTCCCAAATGGAAGCAAAGATTGCCTGCATTGCCAGGAGGACAGCCTCACCACCAGCCTTGAGAAGTTCACCCTGGATACCAGAGATCCCTGCAACCTTCCCTACCCCCAGCTGATTCGCCACCCGTGCAATCTCAGTGAGATCGGGTGGTTCACAGCTTATTGGAGGATCAGCTTTGGGAACCATGGACCCAGAGATGTCCAACGTCCTAGCTGGAGGGCCAGCTTTAAACAGCTGCTCAAAGTAGCCGGCCGAGTGGGTCAGATGACACTGCAGTGTCATCCATAAGGAACGTTCCATCACCCACCCTGACTGCAAGTCTCCAAGGAACAGATTCAAATGTGCGTAATGCTTTGATTCTGTAAACAGGACGTGGGTCACTATACCACAGATGGTGTGTCACTTGCCCACAGATTCGTCTGAGAAACACCTCCTTATCTGCCCTCTGAACCCTCACAGCCATTCTCCTCAGTTCCCGATACAGACTGGAGTTGCCACTAAGTTGTGTTCTGCGACTCCTCTCAATAATATCCAGGGTTCCCTGTGAGATGAACCATCTCCTTCTGGTAACACTGGCAACAGCAGCACAACCCTCAGCAACCTTCAGGGTCTTATCATGGCAGGTGTTCCACATCATATTAGAGTCAGCAGTAGCACTCAAATCTGCAAGTACCTCACACAAACTGCGTGCAAACTTGAAGTTTGGCCAAGTCCAGCCTCATTCTCCTAGTAAGCGGTGGCCTACTGGTTCTAAGCTGAATCTTCAGAGTAGCAACAACAAGTCTGTGGTCAGAATTCATAAACTAAGCACTTCTGTAGACCCTGAAATTCTGTAGGGGCCTCCAGCGTCTGCCCATGAAGATGTGATCAATCTCCTTTGCCACACCACCAATATTGGAGTACCAAGTCCAACGATGTGGCTCAGGGTGTTGGAACCAGGATCCAGCGACCTGCAGCCCCTAACCTTTTGCAAAGTCAATGAACATGGAGCCATTTTCACCCCAGTCTCCAGACCGATGGGGACCGACACAATCCTCATAGGCAGCCCTGTCAGTGCCAGTGGTCACATTGAAGACACCCATGACCAGAGGAGTGTCACCTTGTGGGTACCCATCAACCACGGAGCGAAGTTAAGAGTAAAATGTCTCCCTCAACGGGACATCACTCACCCCGGTCGGAGCATACACTGAGACCACAGACAAGACACCCAAGGAGTGCCTTAGCCTGAGTCCCATAACACGGCATTGAAAGGAGTGACATCAGCCACCTTTAGGAGGAGCCGATCCGCTACAGCAACAGCTACGCCCTTAGTATGGCAGCCATCAGACCAATCAGACCAAAAGTAGGTATACCCACCTACAGTGATCTGGCCACTCTGCGTACATCAGAGAGTGCCACCACTGAAATGCGGAGTTTACGAAGCTCCACCGACAGCAGAGAAAGATGGTCATCTTGCAGGAGAGACAAGACGTTCCACGCACCTACCCAAATGGGCTGCCTCAAACTGGGATCCAGCAGGCAACGCCTCAGCACCACCCCAGGCCCGATCCCCAACAGGCCTGACCCTATTAGCTCTCCAACGGTATACAGTGTTTTGCTATTTGCATAGTGTCCAAGTCGCCTCACATCCTGTTGGACAGAACGTAACCTGGAAGTTAAGTTAGCCTGTAAATTCCTTTCTCTTCACTGATTGATCCTAATTTCTAACTCTTCATATCCCTTTTTTTTCAATAATTGCGTTATTTTTATTAGATACATGCCACATTTCAGTGTTCTTAGTATTTAGTGGAAATGCTAATAGGTAATATGGATTTTTATTAACATTACAGACTTTTTTTTACAGACTATGCATATAAATGGATGTTTCTTTTTTGGTTTCCGTTTTGCTTTTAGCAAGGTCCCATGAATTTATTTATATGTAAAATTTGCCTCCAGTATTAATGCAGGCTGAGAGGCAGCACACCACAAGTACCTTTCTCATCTATTTTCTTTACTGTTTTTATTACTGTGACACATTTTAGCATCGCCATTTAGTACAATGGAACATGACAAGGGAGACGACTGTTTTAGTCCATCAAGAATAGAGAGTTTAAGTGCCCAGTTTGACACTTTAGTTTTATTTCAGCTCATTTCGGCTCTTGCTGATACACTGAGCTGTCTGTGGATGATCAGATTTCCAAATAAGTGCAGTATTTTCTGTTTTTTTTTTTCCGGCACCATAACTGAGTGCATGGGGGTAACATTAAGTTATATAGGATGTCAGTCTTAAAATCACAGTGACATATCAAAGTAACATTAATGCCATGAAAAATCCCACATTTGTATCAAAATTCACTCAGTATAATGCTTTTCTAACCCTACTATTAAGGGTCTGGAGGTCAGTAATTTCTGTTCCCTTTTTACAAAAAAATTAGAATTCACCTTTAAGTAGGAAGAGGAAAGTTGTCGTTCAGGGAGTCTGTCTTTGGAAGCACAGGGCACAAGGGAAGGAATGGTAGACCTTTTCACTGAGCACACAAATGTCCCCACGATGTGATAAAAACTGTTATTTCTCCACATGAAACTCAATTTTATAAAAACCTGTGACTGCACTTAAAAAACTAAAAATGCCACAAGTCTTGTATTTTGTTTGTTTACCTTGGTTAATGTTAGGGCTGGGTAGGAGTTAAGGTTTTCATGGTTATGCCCATAGAAATGAATGGAGATTCCCCACAAAGATATAGATAGCTAATCTGCATTTGGGTGTCTGTGTTTGTGGGTATATGTTGCATATATGGAATTTTCATGGTTTGTAATTGTAATTTTAAATTTTTCTTGAATAAAAAATTTGGTAATATTATTATTAGAGACATCTGCATCTTAGGACTCAATGAATGTCATTTCTCCAAGACAATGTTACCATTATGTTACCAATTCACTGTTTATAAAAGGCACACAACAGAGACAAGTAATTACAGAGTATACTTGCATGATCAATATACTATGACTTTTGAATAGGGGAGGATTAGTATTTTAATTTCCTTATTTTTTTGTTACCTGATTCCCAAACCTTCTCTTTACCGTGAACAGGATATCATGTGAGTGACAGTATAGCTGTGATCCATAGCCCTCCCCCCCCCCTGCTGAGAGGAGTGTTTGAAGATGGAAGAGATTTGTCCTACTGTGCTCAATTAAGGTTCTAAAGACTTTTATCACATCTGGAGGAGATTTAGGAGAAAACTGGAGCATTTCAGAAGAAAGAGGATTTGGCTCAATAAGGCTTAGAGGTGAAAGAATTCAGTGTCTATGTTCTCTGCACAGCACCAGTATAGAGTAAATAAACATAGCAAGTTGATAGTGGAAAACAAGTTAAAGAAAGATTTTAAAACTGCTAAAGCAACACTTTATCACTTTATTTTGCTGAAATTTGCTGAAAGTGACTTATACCAATTTTTCATGGTCTCTGGAAGCCCACACTGACCAGTGTCAGCACTGGGGAAGGATGAAAAGGCCGACACACTGGCAGAGCGAGGCTGGTTTATGGAAAAGGCTCACCAGTGTCTGCTATGATTCCAGGCTGCAAGGCTTCTCCACTGAGATTATGCAGCGACAGCTTCTCTAACTGAAACAGCTAATGCAAATTCACCTAAAAATGATTAACATTTGGAACTATGCTATTGCGGAGATGGGTATTTCAGGCATGTTTTATTTCCTTACTCTGATGAATGAAGATCTTAACATCTTACTGATCATTTTCAGGCTGACACAGTAATGCCCATTATTGAGCCAAGGCTAAAAATCATTTGGATTTTGATCCTTCAATCTGACTGATTGTTTAAATTTCCCAGTTTATTTCTCCTTGTCAATGTAAAGTTGATGAAACAGTTATGTACATATGATCAGTCACATTAAATTAATTACCGGTAGAAGTCGGCATTAAATTATGAGAGCGCCTCGGATATATATTTTTTGGCAATTAGGTGTATTACTGATCTATATTAAACCACTCCGTACAATAAACTAAAATCTAACATTTAAAAAAATTGTAATTGTCAATTAAATTATAGATAGCATACTTCTTTGACTGCCCAGCAATTATATTGATCATTGTCATTGATAGCATAAAGTTTATTCTATCCAAAGCTGTGAACATTTCTGTGCGAGGTTCTCAGCTCAGCGTCTTACGCGTATTCCTTTATGTCTTTATGGAGCTTTAAATACATTGATGTAGCCTTGCAGCTAGTAAACTTGTAGGGTATAAATAATCAATGAGTATTGAGAATTTTACTATCACTATAGTACTGTATGTAGTATAGTTTTTAGCTGGTAGCTACAGAGATTTCACTGAATTTATCATGTGCTTACTAACCCATAGGTGTATATTTGCTGTTTTGAAGCTATTCTTGTCTGGATAATTGTTATTCTGGGCCAACAAGCAATCAGAACTGAAGATATACAGTAAATAAACGTATCTCCATCTGCCCTCTACTTACAGGTTAGGAGGAGTAAGTGAAACACAGATTTTTCTTGTTGCTCCAAGTGTTGGATTGTTAGATATAGTGCATAATGTGAATACAGTGACCTGGACATGGGACAGTATCTGCCTACAGACTAGAGACTGAAGAAATTGTCACCAGCCTCTTGTGGGTCAGACTCACTATTCCTATTTTGGCGTCCTTCAGTTGACATGTTATACATACAAATAGCCTTTGACTGAATATAGAATATTTAGCAGTCTCTCTCTGGAGGAACACAGCCTCACTTCCTGTTGTCCCTTTACAGCCATTTAATAGTCATAACGTGTTTGAATCTGATATATTCCGTTTCGTTCAGTTCGATGTTGCACCTTTGCTCAGTCATCCAGAACAGAGTAGCCAGCTGTGAATTATTTTTTTAATGTGAAATGTGTCTGGTCCGTGGTTCTGTCATGGCTGACTCTTTCCATGTGTAGCCAAATTATGTTTCTCGCTTTTTTGCATTGTTCAGTTAATTGGCTTTTAGACTGGATTGGATGATTCAGGGGTTCCTTAATTACTGGGCAGATTAGATTTGCGTTATAATTAGGTGGGTGACGGCTTCCTCGAGATGGGTTCCTATCATTTCTGATCCTCCAAGGGAATCCGACTCCCGTTTTGATGGCGTGGGATGTAGTTTGGCTGGCTCGTCAAGGCACTGTGACATGTGTGTGAAGTTTCTTTTCACAAACTTTAGCGAAGTTTAGAGAAGTACTAATGTGTCGAACCGCTGTTTAATGCAGTTTTGCCCTCGCTGGTTTTATGTTGCCAATCTGTCTGTTGTGTTTACTATCTTAAATCTGTCTTGGTTTGTTAATAGTGATTTGAGCCGCGGCCTTTGCCGCTCCATCTCTCTTTCACTGCTTGGGCGGTTGTGCTTCCGCTCGTCGACGTCAAGAGGCCAGGCAGTGCACAACAGCGGGTGGCCACTCTCAAGTTCACAGCCTCCATCCCCTGACAAAGCTGCTGTTGTTTTGCTGACATTTTTCTTTTCTTTTTCTTTCTTATTTGTTATGGTTAAGGGTGCAGGGGTTATCTTGGTTTTCATTTCTAATTGCTTATTGGGTTTGTTTTTTGTTTAGTTTAAAGATTTGTTTGCCCTGCCAGTGTTTTATTGTTTTGTAATTCTGTTTGTTTGGAGTATTGTTTCTTTTGCATGGTTAGAAATATTGGGTATTGAGTGCTATGTGATGGATTGTGAATTCGTTGCTGTATCCTGCATGCATGTTAATGCTGTTGTTTGTGGTTACTGAGTTGTGGTGATTAAAGTGTACACTAACCTCATAGGGTACAGTATTTGTTGCCAGATGTAATATTAGGTCATTCCCCTCCAAATTTTAATCTTATTGTGCTAGTTTATCCAAATTGTTAATTTGTATGTTTTGGGAATCATGTCTCTGGCCCTTAAAGTGTGTTAGAACCTGAGTGCCCTCCTTTTGTCACCAACCTGGTTGAATTGCTCATTTCCTCTGGGTAAAATTCCCAAGGCGGCGTAGTCAATGTTGTTGAAATAAACTCCAGACCGCTCCCTGCCACATGTGATAACATACTACTAAAATCACAGGCAGTATGTCAGGGCCGCCATTCCTTCTGGATGTATATCTGCATAGCAGAGCTTTGTCATTTGTTTGTCTTACATGACATTTTTTTATACTTATAAATACTTATAAAGCCATATCACCTTGGAAGAAATAATGAGGTATTCATGGAAACGACACAGATTTAAAGTAACTTCTAGATGGGATACAGGCTGTAGCTGGAAAGCATCCTGTGGCAGCCCTACTGCGGGCCACTGGCTTAGGGCTTTGTTGTCTGCTAACCATAGCGTTACATTCTATCGACAAACATTTCAAGCTCTATGAGATGATGACTGCATTGAAAACCACTGCATTAATGTCCTGGCATTTCTCACAGCAAGGCACACCATCCCTCCACGTACTTCTGCTTAAAGCTATCCAATATTCTGCAATAACCCAGTTTTTCACTATGAAATTTAATTCTTTGAACTTGTGCCCTAGACCTCAAATGAGAAATACGGGTGTCAATCTTCCAGCCATTCATCCATCCATCCATTTTCTGTACCCATTTGTCCATTTCAGGGTCGTGGGGGGTCCGGTCCAGAACCTATCTCAGAGGCTATAGATGCATGGGTGTCAATCTTGTCATAGCAATTCAATTTCAGTCATGATTTGTAGGTGATGTTCTGATTCCAGACTGACTTTGGGTTATGAAGGATGACTTTATTGAATTCAATGGACTGCAGCTCAGTTCTGAAATTTATTCACAGTAAAACACATACATCTATTCAGTTTCAATAGATGTTTATCCAAGCAAGAAACTGGGTTGGAGAATATACAGCTTCTCTTCTGCATCGAATCAATGTCATGGGCACGGCATAGCTGTGTACCCTATACCAGCCATTCTCAAGCCATGGGTTGGGACCCAAATTTGGTTGGCTGAAAGGGTTGTGAGACAGAGATGGAAAGCATGGTAAGCATTTTAAAACCAGCAGGCTCCTATGCTGATCCACGATCAGGTTTCCCAGCCACAATCCTAGAATTAACCTATAGAAACGGGCCTTGGGTCTTCAAATGCTTAGCGCAAAACTAGTGAACACTCAACCAATCCAAGAAGCCAAACCACACATGATTAATGTAAAATCCACTGGCACATCCAATCAGATTTGTGCAACAGGCATTGATTGGCGTAAATTGTAGAGTTCACTGTGCTTGATCATAGCGTTAATTTAAGCTTATACTTGATACAGGGTTGTGACTGAGCTGACATGGTAAAAATTGGCTCTTGGTGAAAAAAAATTGAGAACCACTGCCTTACACCGTAGCCTGACATACACCTCTCCAGAAATTAAGCTACACATCACGGCGACGCAGACCACAAGAATTGATTGGGCTACTTGCTTTTGACACTGACACATTAGTGATCAAGGTTCATGATCTGCACTGGATACAATTTGGGATGAATTCAAGATGTATCATTTCTAACGTCTTTGCATTGGTGAAATCAAATTTATTAATATAAAATTCTAATATTATATTTATAATACAGTAGGACTTTGGAACTCGATCACCTCTCAACTCGGACATCAAACAGGTCTGTTGAATTTGTTTTTACTTGTACCTTGACCATTCCTGCTAAAATTTTTATGGGTTGAGATGCGTTCAACCAATTCAGACCTCGATCTTTTTGCTCAAGAAAAATCTAGTCGCAGCTTGATCGAAAACTCAGAACACAACAAAACAAAACAGACCTGCTAACACTTGTATGGATCGAGACGCGTCTCTGATGAGCTGACACACAGGCAAATGGACCTACTAGAATGCTGATGCTTATGAATTGCTCTCAGTCTCGCGGTACCTCTCGTCTGAGTTCGATATATGAAAGTTGTGTACCTATGTGTTCGGTGTGATTTTTTTAATGCTTTATCTGTGGTACATTTAGTGATACAGTAATCATGGCCCCTACGAAAGTGAGCAGTGAAAGCAGCAAACCAAAGCGGAAAGTAGTGAGACTAACTGTAGAACTGTAGAAAAAAGGCAATTATAGCGAGACTTGAAGGTGGTGCACGTGTGTCCGCTCTTGCTCGGGAGTATGGGATTGTCATTTATTTCATGTTTAGTGCTTTTTTTTGTGTGCTTTTTCATGTGTGTATTAGTTTCACATTGATTGTTTATCATTAGTTAGGTATGTAGATAAGTTTAAATAGGTAAACGTTTGGGGATCTGCAATGGATTAAGTTCATTTATATTATTTCTTATGGGGGAATTCGATTTGGCCCTCGATCAAATCGCAACTCGACCAGCCTTCTGGAACAAATCAAGTTTGCGTATATAAACGAGATGCTTACTAGATTGCAGTACTAAAAATGTGTGACTAAAGAATGGCACTTTCTTAGGTTATTTATTATATGTTGTCTGCTTAAGAAGAACCAAAGAAATATAAATCAATTATATGTACCATATTGGACAGGATAGCATCATCTTGCGTAGCATATGGCGTAAAGTCTGTGTAGGCTTGATGCAGAAGTAGAAATAAGCCTTCAGTGTTTAGGATAGCACCAGGATTGCACACCTCCTCACGTTCACAGAGGCACACTAATAGCCGTTTAATGTCATTGTTTTACCTGAACCTGTCTTTAGACTAAAGCAGAGAAAGGAAAATGTATTCATGCAGAGGAAGGAACTATATTCAAACCTGCAGCACTTGACAGTGTCACTCGCTGAGCCATCATATCGCTATGGGAAAACTGACCACGGTTGATAGCTGATGAATAAGATTTCAGGGACTAAGTTCTCCGGGGAGAAATGTGAAGAGACATGGAGAAGGCTTCACCTTTAATGAGAAATGTTGTGTTTCAACACTATTTTTCTCTGAGGAAAGAGGTCAAATATCTGGTATTTTAGTTATTATTTTCAAAATAATGCATAAATATTCCATCAATTTTCTGAACTCACTTTCCCAGTCACTTTGACCCTGAAGCATAACCGTGGAAGAAAAGATGCATGATGGACAGGATGCCAGTTCAAAACAGGCCACACCCACAGCTACATGTCATATGGCACCAGTTCTTTGTCTCGTCTTTGGGCTATGGCAGGGAGTGAGAATACATGGAGGAAACCCACACGAGAGTGAAAAGGGGCTTAAACACAAAGAGCCATGGAAAGCAGTCAGAGTTATAACCCTGTGGGTAGGAGGCTAGAGCGCTAAGCGCTGATGCACATCGGCAGCCTGCATTCGTACTCTGAAAGAGACCTCTCTTTGCCTCCACTACTCTATTTATCAGGTGTTTGGAGAGATGATTTATTTGAGCTGGGGGTATAAAATTGCTTGAGCTATAAGGACAAATGCAAATCCTCTATTGATATGTTTTATCTTATTCTGCTTCATTTCCTTACCAACATTGAATTATTCTAACTACAGTTATAAATCAGTATGACATGGTTATCAATGGTCCTCCGAAATCATCAAGATGAATTATTGCTGCAAACCTTGGAACAATATTGACAGTTTGTCAACAGAAAATATGTATGTGTTCAATGCAGAACTAGACCTGGTTTTAAAGGAGAAGCTGAATGGCTTGTTTCCTGCTGCTCATTTTGTCTTGGTCCTCTATCTGCTTCTTACAACCTCTCATTGCCTCCAGATACTCATCCCAAGTAGCTGTTAGGTGCAGTAGCAGCTGTGAGGTGCAGTGGCCACTGTTAGGTGCAGTAGCAGCTGTTAGGTGCAGTGGCCACCATTAGGTGCAGTAGCAGCTGTTAGGTGCAGTGGCCGCTGTTAGGTGCAGTGGCCACTGTTAGGTGCAGTAGTCGCTGTTAGGTGCAGTAGCTACTGTTAGGTGCAGTAGCCACTATTAGGTGCAGTAGCAGCTGTTAGGTGCAGTGGCTATGTGGATCGTTCTCAGACTCTTACAGAAGTCATGGCAAGAGTAACAGGTAGAAAAATTGTTGTAACCTACAAACAAAATGAAAGTGGTTTGAGTGACCTGGTGTTGCTACTTTTGGACGAGGCTCTTAACCTAAATTACCCTGGTGATTTACTCTAGAATGACCAAACTCAGAAACAAGTGGAAGTACTAGGATGTACTCGTGAAACTTAATTTATATCTTCATTTTTTAATTCCTTTTATGCATATAAATTTGTGTTATGCTCAGTTTCATTGCCTCTGAGGTCTTTATATATAATAATTGTCATTGAAGATACACATTATATGGTCCCTGGAAACAACAACTAAAATCTTATGGACTCCTTTGAAATAACATATTGTGTGATTCTCAGGGTAAACATAACAGAATGTGTGACAGAGAAATGATGGGGAATGGCTTTTTTTTGGTGTATCGACCCTTTCTGGTCTTTGATAAAAGGGGTGTGAACACGAACAACAGGCTTATACTGTATGAACAGAGAGAAAACAAATAATGGCAGTTTTGGAGCAAAAGAAGGAAGCAAGATAAAGTCATGTGGGGCACTGGGACTGGGAGGGCAGGTTATGTGCGGCAGGGCTGCTTTGGGATCAGTTTGTCAGCCACTTGCAAAAAAGTCAGGCAAAAATGTTTAAGGAATCACAAAAGACTGGATTAAATCACAATACGTGGACTGAGTATAACATACCTGGTCACCTGACTTCCCATTCTGAGACAAACTCACCATCACTCCTTCTACTCTTTTGAGAAACACATACATTTGCATGTGTGTGTGTGTGTGTGTGTGTGTATGTGGATTATGTTTATATTACATTGTGGGGACCAAATGTCCCCCACAATGTGATAAAAACCTGTTATTTTATTATTATGGGAACCATTTTTCAGGTCCCCACAAAGATCTGTGAATGCAATCAAAAAACTAAAAAAGTCTCATATTTTGTTTGGTTACTTATGGTTAAGGTATTGTTGGATAGGAGTCAAGGGTGTCATGTTGGGATTAGACTTTTCTCCATTTCCCCATAGAAATGAATGGAGAGTTCCCACAAAGATATAATTACAAACCTGTGTGTGGGGGGGGGGGTTTGCATAGATCATATTTGAGGACCAAATTCTCCCCAAAGTGTAGTAAAACCTGAAATTTCCCTACTTTTGGGGACATCTTTTAAGGTCCCCATTTGGATAACCTCAGTTTCATAAAAATATGTGAATGCAAAGTAAAAAAAATGTCTTGTATTTGGGTTGGTTACTTAGGTTGGTTAAGGTTAGGGATGGGTAGGGGTTAAGGGTGTCGTGATTGGGATTAGGGTTTTTCCCATAGAAATGAATGGACGGTCCCCATTTTGATAGGAAGACCAACTTGTGTGTGTGTGTGTGTGTGTGTCTGTGTGTGATGAGCCAAAACATTATGAGCAGAAGGGCTTCTCTGGCACAAATGGCAGATGATTTTGATGATGAACAAAGGAGTAATATGTCCCAATGCAGTTGGTGAACCTCTGCTGTGCATGTGGCTTCATAGCTGTGGATCAGACTTGTCGGTCCAAAACATCCCACAGATGCTCAACACATACTGTAACTGGCAATACTGTACATTTGATGCAACAGAAAATGTAACTCCTCAGACCAGCCCGCCCTCTGCCATTGGTCCGAGGTCCAGTTCCAACGCTCATGTGCCCGTTTTAGGCACTGAAGGGGTCAGCGTGGGCTCTCTGACTTGCCTATTTTATTCACATCAGTGTACATATAGGCACTGAAGGGGTCAGCGTGGGCTCTCTGACTTGCCTATTTTATTCACATCAGTGTACATATAGGCACTGAAGGGGTCAGCGTGGGCTCTCTGACTTGCCTATTTTATTCACATCAGTGTACATATAGGCACAGAAGGGGTCAGCGTGGGCTCTCTGACTTCCCTATTTTATTCACATCAGTGTACATACAGGCACTGAAGGGGTCAGCGTGGACTCTCTGAGTTGCCTATTTTATTCACATCAGTGTACATATAGGCACTGAAGGGGTCAGCGTGGGCTCTCTGACGTACCCATTTTATTCACATCAGTGTACATATAAGGACTGAAGGGGTCAGCGTGGGCTCTCTGACTTGCCTATTTTATTCACATCAGTGTACATATAGGCACTGAAGGGGTCAGCATGGACTCTCTGAGTTGCCTATTTTATTCACATCAGTGTACATATAGGCACTGAAGGGGTCAGCATGGACTCTCTGAGTTGCCTATTTTATTCACATCAGTGTACATATAGGCACTGAAGGGGTCAGCGTGGGCTCTCTGACGTACCCATTTTATTCACATCAGTGTACATATAGGGACTGAAGGGGTCAGCGTGGGCTCTCTGACGTACCCATTTTATTCACATCAGTGTACATATAGGCACAGAAGGGGTCAGCGTGGGCTCTCTGACTTGCCTATTTTATTCACATCAGTGTACAAATAGGCACAGAAGGGGTCAGCATGGACTCTCTGACTTGCCTATTTTATTCACATCAGTGTACATACAGGCACTGAAGGGGTCAGCGTGGGCTCTCTGACTTGCCTATTTTATTCACATCAGTGTACATATAGGCACTGAAGGGGTCAGCGTGGGCTCTCTGACTTGCCTATTTTATTCACATCAGTGTACAAATAGGCACAGAAGGGGTCAGCATGGACTCTCTGACTTGCCTATTTTATTCACATCAGTGTACATATAGGCACTGAAGGGGTCAGCGTGGGCTCTCTGACTTGCCTATTTTATTCACATCAGTGTACAAATAGGCACAGAAGGGGTCAGCATGGACTCTCTGACTTGCCTATTTTATTCACATCAGTGTACATACAGGCACTGAAGGGGTCAGCATGGACTCTCTGAGTTGCCTATTTTATTCACATCAGTGTACATATAGGCACTGAAGGGGTCAGCGTGGGCTCTCTGATGTACCCATTTTATTCACATCAGTGTACATATAGGGACTGAAGGGGTCAGCGTGGGCTCTCTGACGTACCCATTTTATTCACATCAGTGTACATATAGGCACAGAAGGGGTCAGCGTGGGCTCTCTGACTTGCCTATTTTATTCACATCAGTGTACAAATAGGCACAGAAGGGGTCAGCATGGACTCTCTGACTTGCCTATTTTATTCACATCAGTGTACATACAGGCACTGAAGGGGTCAGCGTGGGCTCTCTGACTTGCCTATTTTATTCACATCAGTGTACAAATAGGCACAGAAGGGGTCAGCATGGACTCTCTGACTTGCCTATTTTATTCACATCAGTGTACATATAGGCACTGAAGGGGTCAGCGTGGGCTCTCTGACTTGCCTATTTTATTCACATCAGTGTACAAATAGGCACAGAAGGGGTCAGCGTGGACTCTCTGACTTGCCTATTTTATTCACATCAGTGTACATACAGGCACTGAAGGGGTCAGCGTGGGCTCTCTGACTTGCCTATTTTATTCACATCAGTGTACATATAGGCACTGAAGGGGTCAACATGGGCCCTCTGACTTGCCTATTTTATTCACATCAGTGTACATATAGGCACTGAAGGGGTCAGCATGGGCCCTCTGACTAACCTATTTTATTCACATCAGTGTACATATAAAATAGTAGTTGCCCAAGTAGAGATTATTGCGAGTAAACTTTTTACTTCTCAAATACTCTTTATGCTAAGACAATACTTACAGTAATATACTATTGATAATAAACCTTATTCGCTAAATAATTGATAGGAGAAAGGGTAGCTCTTTGACATTACCAGTTTAGAGCCCATTTTATTTTATTTTTTTATTATTAATTATTAGTATAAATAGCAGTGTAATAATATTAAAGGAATTATTCCAATCCTGACTAAAGTATGTCTTTTATTATTTTGTTGTAGGTAATCCTTTTTCAGAGGCTGCATTTGGCCTTTTTTGTAGTGTGACTGTAAACATATTGCTGTTAAAGTTTTAAGCAATCCATTCAGCCAAATTGGTACCACAGCATTTTTTAATTGGTTTTCTCCCATGCTCAATATGCAAAACAATGGATCATTCATTAGGAAATCTAAAACAGGTCTGTATGTGATGTCAAGATTGGTTTGGAACATTCAAACTAATGATCCAGTTAATTAGCAGGCACATGATTATGCGTACTGCTCAAGTACTGAGAGCTAATTTGACCCCAAGCATAGTTATTTGACAGTCAATTTTAAAAAGACCAGAGCCACAGGCTCTTGTCCAGTGCTGGCTGGAAAGGAGACAGCACCGGGCAGATGTCACAGACCCGTTCTCAGCAAGACATAAGTGATGACCCAGCAGCCTCACAGAAAGCGCGCCCCTTTAAAAATCTTTCAGTTTTATGTCCATCGGCAATAACTGACCCCTCTGGGACTAGACAAGCCAAGCAAGAGTGAAGGGGGCTGGGGAAGGAGCTGGTCAATGCCACTGATTGACAGAGACCTCTGGTGTTCTGCTGTCAGGCCTCATGCACCCCTTGCTGTTCTGCTCCAAGCTTTATGATTTCTGTCAGAGTCGGGGGGGGGGGGGCGGTTTCTGGCAAGTTTGGTGTCAGCTTCTCCATCTGAGCAAACATATGCCCATTTACCTCCGTCTTTATTGTCTGCAATACAACACCAGCAACCCCTGAATAGGAACCACACCGCTGAAGCTGACTCAAGGAATAAATTCTAATTTTTTTCATAGAGAAATATTTAATGACTCAGTGAGCCAAAGACTTTGGCTGCAAGGGTCAATAGGCAATTAAAGTTGAGAAGATTGATCGATGTTCCTTCAAGCTGCACTGTGCTCTCCTAGCATTCTCCCTCGGTGCGTGTTATTCTGTTAAAAGTTTGTGTGATCGATGATTCGGCAGCTCATTGAAGGGCTGTGGTTGTGGTACTGTAGTTCAAGTTGTGGTCCTAAAATAGCCATAGTCCTCAAAAGTGTGGTATGAATAAAAGGATATTATAATATCTTGGGAAATTCTTAAGCAAGTAATGTGAGACTAGTGTGTACAGAATGCATCAGCCTGCATAACAGATCCATAAATATACAGTAAATCCTGGAAACCTTATAACAGTTTAAAACACTAGTGGATAACCACGAGGGTTATTTAATTCTTGATTAAGTTCAAATCGCCACAATGCTAACCTTAAGCATTACATAATTTGAATAAACTCCCTCTTAAGTTTGCTGATGTTGTTTCCAGTGCTTCAGAAATTGTGAATTGTTATCTTACTTATATTTAGATTATTTTGGTTATACTTACACTAGGTGCTCTCAGATTATGCCACATTTCAGAAGGTCACATAATATTGTCTTAAATCCAAAATGACTTACTCATTCACACAGATGGATATACACTATATGGACAAAAGTATTGGGACACACCTCTCAATCACTTAATTCAGGTGTTTCATTCTGACCCATTGCCACAGGTGTATAAAATCAAGCACATAGCCATGCAGTCACGGTTTACAAACATTTGTGAAAGAATGGGTCGTTCTGAAGAGCTCAGTACATTCAAACATGGTAGTCATAGATGCCATATCTAAGGGGGGATATGATTCAGGTCTATAAGATTCTAACGGGTCTGGATGCTGTTCAGCCAAATGACTATTTCAATATGAGTCTAAATACTAGAACTCGTGGCCATAAGTGGAAATTAGCGGGAGAACATTTTAAAACAAATTTGAGGAAGCACTTCTTTAAACAGCGTGTAGTTAGAGTATGGAATAGTCTTCCTGCTAGTGTAGTGGAAGCTAAAACCATGGGTTCCTTTAAATCAGAGCTAGATAAGATTTTAACAACTCTGAGCTATTAGCTAAGTTCTCCCCAAACGAGCTTGATGGGCCGAATGGCCTCCTCTTGTTTGTAAATTTCTTATGTTCTTATGTTCTTATTTGCAATAAGTCAGTTCATGAAATATCTTCCTTGCTAGATAATCCATACTGTAAAAAGCTGTATTGCAAAAAGTAACAGAGATGCCAAATGGAGAGGCGCAAACTGTGTAAAAGTCACCAAATCTCTGCTGACTCAATAACTACAGAGTTCCAGGCTAGCTTCCTCTGGCATTAACCCCAGCATAGAAACTGTACACTGGGAGCTTCATGGCCAAACAGCCTCAAGCCTCACATCACCAAGAGCAATGCCAAGTGTCAGATGCAGTGGTGTAAAGCACATCGCCACTGGACTCTGGAGCAGTGAAAACACGTTCTGTGGAGTGATGAATCATGCTTCTCTGTCTGGTAGTCTGATGGATGAGTCTGGATTTGGCAGATGCCGGGAGAATGTTACCTCCCTGCTTGCATTGTGCCAGATACTGTATAAAGTTCGGTGGAGGAGGGATAATGGTATGGGGTTGTTTTTCAGGGGTTGGGCTAGGCCTCGTAGTTTTAGTGAAGGGAATTTTTAATGTTTCAGCATACCAAGACATTTAGACAATATTATGCTTCCAACTTTGTGGGAACAGTTTGGGGAAGGCCCTTTTCTGTTCTAGCATGACTGTGCTCCAGTGCACAAAGCAAGGTGCATAAAGACATGGTTTGTTGTGGAAGAACTTGACTGGCCTGCACAGCGCCCTGGTCTCAACCCCATCAAACATCTTTGGGATGAGCTACAACAGAGATTGCAAGCCAGGCCTTCACATCCCACACTAGTGCCTGGCCTCAGAAATGCTCTTCTGGATGAATGGGCAAAAATTCCCAATTAATGGGACGTCATAAAAGTTCCTGTGGATGTAATGGCCAGGTGTCCCAATACTAAATAAGAAAGTGTATTATTTAAAATGACCATACCAGTACTTGAAGTGGCAATTATCTGGGTATAACAAGGAAACAATATAATACCCACTATTTGTGATTTATTTTTTTATTCACAGAATTGTGAAAACAATATTTACCCAAGAGTGTTTAACAGTAGTTTTGGTAATATAGCCATAGTTTATTCAAAACACACGTATTACATTACTGAATATACAGTAACCATCATTTAATGTCAGGGTCAGCGCCTGTCTGACCCTACCCTTCCTGTCTCTACCCTGTTTGGCCAGCAGGTGTCACTGGCCATTCCATCTTTTCACTCCCTATCTAACCCCTATGTGTTCCCCTACTCCTTGGACTGCCACATGGCTCAGGGGGTTGAGTGTGTGGCACAGAGGCTATCATCCTACAGGCATGGGTTCAAAGCCATTCTCACCTGTTTTGTTTGTTGATTTTTTCCCCCTAGTGTTTGTAGTTATTTTGCTTCTCTGTGGTTTGCCCTGTTTGTGTCCTGTGTGATTTTCATTTTTGTCTAGCGTGTTCAGCCTTCCCAGTTATGCCTCCTAAGGTTTAAGGTTCCTTAGTTTCATGCTCGTTTAAGTGCATCTGCCCCACCGGTTCCTTGTTGTCCCAAGTCCTTTTTGATTGGTTAATGATTTATTAGTGGCACCCGTTCCTTGTTTGCCCCGGTGTTCCTGTGTATGTAAGTGCTTGCCTTTGCTTTGCTCCTGAGTCTGCCATTGTGAGAAGTTACTCTGTGTGCTTCTGTGTTCATGTTCTCTGCTTGGTTTTCCAGTCCTGCTCCTTATCTAGTCCAATTACTTTGTTGTGTTAATTAGTGGTTTCTTTAGCTTAATCTTATTTTCCCCAGTTTGTTTTTGACTCCTCGTATTGTGAAATGTATATCTCAGAACTTTTAACAGTATTTTTTGTTTGAATTATTTATGCTTGTGTACCCAACGTTATGCAGTTGAGGGTTATCAGTTCTTACAAGGGCTCTATTACGCATGGCACATCGGCATATAATTTTTGAATTTGAAAATTTTTTTGTCCTGTGGACCTGTTTCTGTGCCCCCGCTTGAATTTAAGGTGTTTTAAGCACTGGAGCCTGGTCAGTGAAAGAATCACGGAAAACAAGAACGTGTTTCTTTTTTCAATGACTGTGTTAATACAGCAAGCACGCACTGTTACTGCCATCTAACACGGGCACCAAGCAGTAACGGTCAGGATAAAAACAAAAGCGAAAAGCGGCCTGCTTGTGCTGAGCATTTGGGAGGGATAGGTAGTGAGAGTAATTAATCTAAATGAATTCTGGCTTGTTTTATTGAGGGAGGAGGGGATTTTTATGACTACAGGTTTGTAAGGTAAGATATGGAATAAATGAGGTTTGTCTGCCTCTACAGTGATCCATCCAGTTTTACTTTTAATAGTTCTGGTTCATTTTGTTTCAGTCCATTTGCAGAATAATCCTGGGTCAGCCTGTTTGTAATTTTTGAGTAACTTTAACTTTCTATCAGGACAACTTTGTTAGTCTCACAGAATACCAAGCGATGGGACTGGGTAATTCACACAGCTAATTTAAATGGACGGCACCTTCTATATTTTGCAGTATTTTCAGCAGCCATTGGCCGACGGCACACTGATTAATCTCCTGTGATGAAACTGAGACTCAGTTAGCATCTGGAATTCTCTTCCCACAAACCCCTACATGGCCAGAACATCATAAAGGAAAAGACATTGATGTTTGCTATTCTGTCATTGCTAAATGCGAAACCTCCACCCTCATATTTGTATAAATATAGCAAAAGAGTATTAAAAATTGTGCAAGTGCAAACATGCATAAATAAATACAGGACATTACAATTACCGGTACTTGGGCAATCAGGTTCCTCAGTTGTGATTAGCTGGTTTGTATTTTTTCATTTGCAAAGGGCTTAATAACAAAGAAAATAACAACAAATGACTCTCTGGAGACATCAATAATTCGTGCAATTCATTTAAAGAAGAAATATTTTCCTGTAGTATCAAAGTTTGTATGAGCTAATTTTAAAAGCCCCTGTGTCATTCTTCATATTTCAAAGACCTTCCCAGGAGGGGGTGAGGGTGGGGGTGGGGGGAGTATCAAGATTCATATCAGATATATGCGCTCAGTCTTGAAATGACATTATTTTCCTTTCTGTTTGTTATCAGGTTATTCAGCGCAGGGAAGATGGATCAGTGGACTTCTTTCGGGGATGGGATGCCTACCGCGAAGGCTTTGGGAAGATCACGGGAGAACACTGGCTAGGTAAGAGTGAAACATGGTAATGCTCAGGATAACAGAGCCTCAAAATCTCATCGCTGGACCAAAAATCAAGTATTACAGTGAGAGGACGCAAAAAGGAAGGATTAAACAAAGCGAGAATGACTTATTAAAGATCAGTGATGTTCAGATTAATAGAAAGAATTTGACTGCTTTCGGAAACAGTCCAACTGCAGAGTAAAATAATGTGTGAAAAGCAGGAGACGCAAATGAAACGGCATTACATATGAAAACGGCTGATGGACCATTTCAATCCTGTAGGGAGGTTTAAAGCATAATGCCATGTGCCACAGGCATGTGTCAGTCAGCAGTGGAATTATTTTTGTCATTCTTGTTAGTCTTTTCGCGTCTCAGAAAGGGAAAACAAATTGAATCGTCCCACTGCATTTTTTTCCAATCAGGAGCAAAAACAAAAAACTGTAGCAATATTGGATGCTTATTAAGCTGGATAACTACAATAGCCAGTGTCATTGTTTAATGGTATCTGGTTATGGATTATGGGCACAGTGTGAAGTCACTGCATGATTCCTGACACTGCATGATTCCACTTATATCACTATTGCATACAGCCAATTTATTGTGTAACATTTGTTTAGCTCAAATATTAGTGGGAGCAGTATTCGTATAATGAGTTACATAAATTTAAGTAGAGGAGCTATGCATCTTTGGTAAACTTGAATAAACTCTACTACACATCTGTCACTAATTATATGGTAACATTTAGCCCAATATGCTTGTCTGTGAATGGCTGTGATTCCTGGTTTGTTGCCGTTATAAATGGTTACTCTGAATCTACCAGGAGGTGCAGTAAATACTACATACTGTGGTACTGTAGTGCAGGTCTGTGTGTGATTGTGAAAGAGTTTATTTGGACATGATATTTTCTGTGACTGAATAGAGTTGCTGAAAAATAAAAACCTATCCTGAGCAAAACTAAAAATAACATTGGATTGAATATTCAGCCCCACTTTAACTCTGACAGATTCTAAACTGCTAGATGTAGCAGTAAGAATTCGGCCCCCCAGGGGCACTTCCCAGCCCCCAGGGGCCTGATATTCTGCTCATAGCAGTTGAGGTACAAAGTCGGTTAGACCCTGAGTTTCCCGCTACTAGCAGGACTTGAGCTGCAAGTGATCAAACAGTCACCTTGAGGAAAAACATGGAGATGGACTGAAGAGCAGTAAACATGGGGGGCAGGCAGAAGGAATGCTATGGAAAGCAAGGTTCGGGGTCCAGGAGGACATGCTCAAAAGGCTGCCTGATGCAATAGGCCGGGGAAGCATAAAATGGTGCTCAAACAGGAGTGGCCTAGGAAAAGATAAAAAAGACATTGGTGTACTACCATCTAGTGGCCAGGAGGACCTCCTAAATCAGGGGTGGCCAATCTTATCCACAAAGGGCCGGTGTGTATGCGAGTTTTCGCGGCAACTCCCTAATTACTAATTAGAGGACTGATTGGCTGAAGAGTCCTCACACCTGGGTTTGAACAGCTGACCTACATGTTATCCCAAAAACCTGCATACACACCGGCCCTTTGCGGATAAGATTGGCCACCCCTGTCCTAAATGATAACTCCAGTTGTAAAATGTCACAGAACTTAGAAGACTATGAAAAACTATCCATCCATCCATTTTCTGTAACTACTTGTCGCTTTCAGGGTCACAGTTTCTTCACCATATGATCGCATATCACATATGAACTGGGAGCCTGTGTCATCATTGGATACAGATTTAAAAAAGAAAAACACAGTATCTACACTGACAACGGAACTGAAAAAATGGCGTATATGTTTTCTGACTGTCACCTGTTACGTTCGGCGGACGGGCGAACGAGGAAGTAGGCGAGAGAGCCGTAACTTCAGAAATACGGGGTTTAATCGGGGCAGACAGGCGACGAATATTAAACAATACAATGACTAATCTGGCAAGACTAACTCAGACGCGGACTAAATACACAGGACAAGCCAAGAGGAACAGGAAACAGGTGATGACAATCGGGAATTAACACGAGGCAATGAGGGGGGCGTGGCACACACGAGGATCGTACGAGCCGGACGTGACATCACCCATATGTGAAGCAGATAGGTTATCTTAGTGTTTTCTTCAAAAACAAGCTAGATATTTTGTCACGGTATAAAACATAGCCTAAGAGATCGTGACTCATAGTATGCAGTTACAGTGTTTTGCCTTTGTATGGCAGTGTGACCTCAAGTCATTAAGCTTCAGTGTTATTCTTTGGAGGGAAGGTGTTGTGCTGTTAAATGGGCTTTTCAACTGCTCATGTAGAAGAAGATTCCTTGTTTATTCATTTCATGGTTACTCAGATTTAGACTAGCAAAGGATTACTCACCGTAATTTGAGAAGAAAATTCCAGGGGAACTTTTTGTTAAGATTATAAATTATCTGATTAGGATTTTTTAACATAAATTTATAAAGAATTGGAATGTATGATGTAATGTAGTGGAAATATACATTTTTTAATCAGTAAACAAGTTTATAAATATAACACTTACTCAAAGAATGACAGTTAATAAATTGGATTTTGCAGTAGAGGGTTTTAACAGAAAACAATATTTTAAAAATCATCATTAACTTGGCACATATTTGATATAGCTAAATAGCGAAACAAATTAGCTTTATTGTAATTTTCTGCCTATTAGTATTAGTGGTAGTCAGATAGTTAAGGTTTAATTCCAAGCCCCGTTCCCATGGAGTTTACCCGTTCTTTGAGCTTACTTCCACAGTCCAAAAACACACAGTTTAGGAGAATTAGTGTCTCCAAACATTTCCATGATGGGCAGTCGTCTGTGTGTGTGTACTATAATGGTTAGGCATCCCATCCAGGGCACCCCCTGCCTCATGTCCTGAGTTTCCCAGTATAAATCCCAAGCTGGCCATGGCCCTGCATTGCACATGCCGTTATGGAAGATGGATGGATGGTAGGTAGCTGCTGCAGGCATCATTGTATCTATTACCTTTCATGTAGCTTTCATGTAGCTTTCATGTAGCTTTCTTGTAGCTATCTTTAATTTCAATATCAATCCAATGTCATGTTTATTCTGTTACATATGTGAATGTTCTATTGGAATTCCTTGTTTTCCTGTGCATATTTCAAGGTACTGACAGAATAAAATAATTATCTTTGATACAGAGATATGAGAACTCTCTGAAAGAGAGATATGAAACTCTCACTCTTTGTAAGCTTCCAGTATAATAAAATAACTAAATATATCTCTGGGTGAATTTGTGATGATTATTATATATGATTATTATAACATTATTATTATTATTATTATTATTATTATTAAGCAGAATAATTTATAATTAATTATTACCCTAGTAATGGACAACAGTGTGTGAAAACAGCATTTGCTTCTTGTATAAATGATATTTGTACAATTAAGTATTACTTTAGTTAAAAAACACATTGCCAGAGATTCTAACATACAATGAATTTATTTTTTAAAATGTAAATATAAGTTAAAAACTAGAAACTTTGTAGATTTTTTTGTACTGTATTATAAAATCATAAAGCTTTTCACCTTCACACTTCTCTGGTCAAGCTTTGCTTAACACATAATTTCCATATAATTTAATCACTTACGACTGAATCACTAAATGTGGGTTTTAATGTCTCCTCATCAGCCAGAATGTTTCGGACGGAGCTTGCGGAGTAAAAGCAGCGGTATACTAAGAAAGCTAGCTAATAATTGTGATATTTTATGTTAACCCTGCCTGAACAAATGAAAATACCCTTCAAAAATTATGTTATGACATTAATTAGATTTTGACCTGTCAGGAGACATCTTGGTTGATCTCCAACCAAGATATTATGGGTGACTCATAAATAATTTGAGGGAAACTGAAAGATGTACACATGACTAGAAGACAGGATTCCCCTTGTAAACCAACTGCGTTCTTCATTAATATCATGTGGAAAGTTCTACCATCAACAAAAAAGTATATGATAAATGTCAACACACCATCAGGATGAAAGAGACGAGTCTCACTCAAATTTAGTTTTATTTCCATTTCATATTATGGCTGACTAACAGAGTATTAGCCCAATGCCATTACAGCACTGTTTCATTTTTCCTGAGCTATATTGAAGGTGTTAATGATTCTTTGAACTGTGCTTGATGCTCAGGTACAGAGTGAAGGAATTGTGAAGGATTTTAGTGTTGAATGCCTTGGTAATATTTCTTGCCTTCATGACACTGACTGATCACCTTTTCTTACATACAGTGCCTATAAAAAGTATTCACCCCCTTGGATGTTTTACCCTTTTATAAATCAATCATGAGCAACGTAATTTGTCTTTTTTGACAAAAAAAAATTCCAAAAAACCCCTTTAATGTCAAAGTGAAAACTGATTTCTACAAAATAATGACAATTAGATAAAAATCTGTAACATAAAATAAGTAATTGCATAAATATTCACCCCATTCAAGTCAGTATTTAGTAGATGCACCTTTGTCTGCAATCACAGCACGGAGTCTGTGTGGATAGGTCTCAGTCCGGCTTGCACATCTGGACACTGCAATTTTACTCCATTCTTCCTTGCAAAACTCTTCAAGCTCTGTCAGGTTGCGTGGGGATCGGGTGTGAACAGCCCTTTTCAAGTCCAGCCACAAATTCTCTATCGGATTGAGGTCTGGGCTTTGACTCAGCCACTCCAGAACATCCACCTTGTTGTCTTCAAACCATTTCTGTGTAGCTTTAGCTGTATGTTTTGGATCATTGTCTTGCTGGAAAATAAATCTTCTCCCAAGCTGTAGTTCTCTTACAGATGGAATCGAATTGTCCTCCAGGATTTCCCTATATTTTGCTGCATTCATTTTACCTTCTTCCTTTACAAGCCTTGGTCCATGGCCTGCTACTGAGAAGCATCCCCACATCACGATCCTGCCACCACCATGATTCACAGTGGGGATGGTGTGTTTGTGGTGATGTGCAGTGTTTGATGTCCGCCAAACATAGCGTCTTGTCTGATAGCCAAAAAGCTCCATTTTGGTCTCATCAGACCAAAGAAATTTCTTCCACTTGACCATGGAGTCTCCAACGTGCCTTTTGGCAAACTCTAGTCGAGACTTAATGAGTTTTTTTTCCACAGTGGCTTTCTCATCGCCACTCTCCCATAAAGCTTTGACTGGTGAAGAACCCGGGCAAAAGTTGCTGTATGCAGAGTCTCTCCCACCTCAGCTGCTGAAGCTTGTAACTCCTTCAGAGTAGCCATAGGTGTCCTGGAGGCCTCTCTCACTAGTCTCCTTCTTGCACGGTCACTCAGTTTGTGAGGACGGCCTGATCTAGGCAGATTTACACATGTGCCATATTCCTTCCATTTCTTGATAATGGATTTAACTGAACTCCAGGGGATGTTCAGTGCCTTAGATTTTTCTTTGTATCCATCCCCTGACTTATACTTTTCAATAACATTTTCTATGATTTGCTTGGAATGTTCTTTTGTCTTCATGCTGTAATGGTAGCCAGGAATACTGAATATCCAGTGACTGGACCTTCCAGACACAGGTGCCTTTATACTACAATCATTTGAGACAGTCGCTGCACTCAGGTGATCTGCTGGACCTCTGTTGAATTTGGTCAGTTTAAAGGGAGTGAATATTTATGCAATCACTTATTTTATGTTACATATTTTTATTTAATTGTCATTATTTTTCTTCACTAGTTTTCACTTTGACATTAAAGCGTTTTTTTTTGTTTTTTCTTTTTTTTTTGTCAAGAAAGCCAAATTATGTTGATTATGATTGATTTATAAAAGCAATAAAAGGCTGAAACATCCAAGGGGGTGAATACTTTTTATAAGCACTGTAAAGGAACAGGAGTAGATGTCAGAGGCACATTAGAAAAAAGCAGATGAATATGTAAGGTCATTGCTATGTATTTTTTTTTAACTGAAAGATGAAAGGAAATGGATAGTTTGACAGGCAACATCCTGGATAGAGGCCAGATATGTAAGGGTTCATGCACGACAAGCTGTGCATTAGACGGAGTGTTTAAGAACATATAATAGACGACTAGGAAGGCATTAACCCCGTTTATATCATGGTTACTATATATTTGCATTACGCCTTTGTACCTAAAGACCTAATTTTCATGTTTATGAGACAAAAATGCATTTTATAGTAAACCTACTTTCTTTTGCCAATGATTAAACATTTCTGTTCTATAGTTTCCATAAATTTTAAATTGTGTTCTATGTCTGGAATTTCAAATGACATTAGTTACAATTAAACATGAAAAAGTGCATTAATCTACTACTGTCATTTACCTGGTCACCACTATGTGTCAGTTCATGGAAAATGAATCCACACTCTTCTGCCCAATCAAAACTGAGAATTCCACAGTGCCATGGTATAAAGACAAATTATAGCACACTAAGAAGCCAGTAGCGTTATACTTTCTTATATACCACCTTCCTTTCTCATTTTATCTTTGTCTTTTGGTTTTACATTCAAATTTCAAGCTCCATCACTTTCCGCAAGCTTAGATAAGCAATTTCCCTCTTGATGTATTCCACACAAAGACTGTTTGCCTATTTGAATTTAAAAAAGACTTATAATAATTTGAAGCTTCTTCTGGGCTGTACTTCTGTGGAGATTGATAAGACTGAAATGTTCTCAAAATCCGGATATAGGATGACCTTTCCTTTCTTGAATCATTGGCTTTTTGCTTACTTTTCTGAAGCACTCAAGCTTCCAGTTTTGAACCCATGTGAAGCTTATTTTGTGTTAAGTATATTCCCGTGTGGTGACAAAATAAATCTTTCAGTTTGAACTCACAAATAGTGTGTGGTTAATAGAATGTTAACATTGAAAAATGATCTTTACAAGTTCTGTATATCAGTTGTTAGAATATGTAATACAATCAAGCCCTAAAATTACACTTAAATACTGTGATCTTGGTCAAGGAAGCTGCGACAGGTAAATTTCGTTTGGCTTGTGAAAATCACACATGAAACTCTTAAGTGAACCATATTTCAGCAGAACTGCTGTTCGCAATTTAATAATAATGCAAGGAAGGATTAAAAATGAAAGTTATCAGTAAGTGCATGTATTTATTTACTTAAAACTGAATAATGCAGAAAAGAGCATTTATTTTGCAAGTCTGAACAAACTCTCCATTTTCTTTGTCAATACTGTCACACAACAAAATAACACAGTTCAGCTATTGCAATATTGGACATCTCACGAAATACCAGATATATATTTCTATCATTCTAGTTGGCCCCAAATATAAATAGTAATGATTTACTGCAAAAGTTTTTGTGTGAGCAAAAAAGAACCTTGCAGAAATACATGCATAAGGAAATATGGAACATAAATAAATGAAGTCCTGATACATGTCTGTTGCCTGACATCTCCAGGATGGAGTGTTTGAATCCTTCATCTGATCTGTCGGTGGAGTCGTTTCTCTCCACATGTTATGTGTGTTTTCATTGGGTTCTGTGGTGTCTTGCTGCTGCCCAAATACATGCATTATGCTAATCGGTGCCTTTACACTGTGCATACTGTACAGTATGACTGTGCTCTACAATGGGCGGGGTATGGGCTAAGCGGTGCCTCTACACTGTGCATGGCATATGACCACTGTGCTCTACGACAGGGGGGTCTCCATGCTATTTGGTGCCTCTGCACTGGGCAAAGTGTATGACTGTGTGCTTTATGCTGTTTGGTGCCTCTACACTGTGCATAGCTTATTTGTCTTTAGTGTCCTTGAATCATTATCTTGTTCAATTCTGCAATAAATTGTGGTCTATTCATTATTTTGATGTTCCATAGAAAAGATACTGAGACGGAAAAGCAGAAATAAATACGAATTACAATATAGGAATCTGATATTTAAAGAGATCTCTAGTCTTGTCAGCTAGGGATGCCAAAGCCACATTGAGTACCCAAAAAAAGGACTTCAGCGTCAGGCAAAGCAAAATTTTGATATGTACAAGAAATGGCTAAATTTGCTGATAAGTACTGAATTGATGTGGAATTGATTCATTTTATTTGCATGCTGTGTGACACATGTTGTGTGTATTATTATATGAAAGTAATTTACCCCAGTATACCTAATTTAGTGCCAATAAAATTAGATACCATATTTTCTTTAGCTCAATGATATATGCAGTTTTGAATGAAAAAGAAATTTTAAATGGATTATTTTTCAGGACTTACTGAAACTGTCAACCATTGTCTGAATCCCAATATCCAAAAAATGTTCTACTTTTCAGATGTTCTACTTTTATTTAAATGGAAATTTGAATTGGCTACAAGGTGAAAGCCCAGTGTTACCACAAGGTAACTTGGACAGGTGTGGTAGACCTCCTTGGCCCCGCCCACCTCCCGATTGGTTACATTTTTAATCAATCCTCATCCTGTTTCTCCCTCTGACTGATGTTGCTTCCTTGGTCACTTGGCCCGACTGTTTGGTTTCTGACTGTCTCTGGTCTTTCAGTTCTCTGATTGGTTATGTATTTAGTACTTCTTTGGTTTTCTGTTTGGTTTTGACTGAGCATAATGGATCCTGTCCACTGCCCACCATGATTATATGCAGCCTTGTCTTTGGAGATAGTGGAGATAGCCACTGCAGGGTTCAGTGCCGCTTGTTCGCCTCAGCCATGTACCTCGCAGTACTGAGTATAGCCACTGCAGGGTTCAGTGCCGCTTGTTCGCCTCAGCCATGTACCTCGCAGTACTGAGTATAGCCACTGCAGGGTTCAGTGCCGCTTGTTCGCCTCAGCCATGTACCTCGCAGTACTGAATACTCCCAGGCTCATTTGCCATTAAAAGAAAGATTAACAGATGGAAGACCTGGCCACATACATTTGGGGCATAACGTTCTGTCAGTGTGAGTATACCTTGCTAATAAAGTAACTTATTCCTCAGCTCTCTCTTGACACTTGGAATCCACAGCAGACTGTACTAACAGTTCAACATCCACCTAAATAATGACAAGCAATTGGCCTATTTTTGGAGCGGGAATAAGAATGTACTTTGCAAAATAAACAGGAAGAATGTGAGTCAGTTCACTCAAAGGTCTTCATCTAACTCTAGTCCAGTGGTTTTTAACCTTTTTTGCACCGTGACCCAATTTTTACTATGCCAGCTCAGTTGCAACCCTGCATCAAGTATAGGTTTAAATTAATGCTATGATCAAGAGTGCAGTGCACTCTGCAATTTATGCAAATTAATGCCTATGAAACAAATCTGATTGGATGTGCCAGTGAATTTTAAATTAAGCATCTGTGGTTTGACTTCTTGGATTAGTTGAGTGTTCACTTGTTTTGCGCTAAGCATTTGCAGACCCAAGACCCGTTTATATAGGTTAAACCTAGGATTGGGCCTGGGAAATCTGATCGTGAATCAGCATAAGAGCTCGCTAATTTTAAAAATGCTTACATTTCCAACTCTGCCTCACGACCATTTCAGAACTTACTGTGAGCCAAATTTGGGTTGCTGCCCTAGTCTTTAAAAATGCATCTTAAACAATGTAGTTCAAAAACTCAGAGAGCAACAGCATCTATCTGTACTGTACATCCATATGGTCAGTATCACAAAGAACACAGTAGCAAAGAGGGCATTTTTGAATGAATTCATGTTTTCTAGTATTTTTTTTTTACAAATATTATATATTATAAATACAATAGGCAGGAAGTCTAAATCATAGATATGTAAAGGAGTAAATGCTGTATAGCTAGTATAACACAAAGACTAAGATTTTTTTTATTCCTATTGATGAGATTTCATCATTGCAAACAACATGGATTACATTTACATTTATTTGCATTTCTTAATTTTGCAGACATCTTTGTCTAAAGCGAGGCAGAAGCCTATAGCTGCCAATCTGGCTTAAATGCAGCTAGACTGAGCTTCTGATGAATGGCCAGTAGCAAGTGTAAGCAGCGTCAGACCAAGATATATAACACATATAAAACTATGTAAATATATATATACACACACACATATATATATGTATGTATGTATGTGTGTAATTACATATGGATCCAAGTACGCTTGCAATGCTATGTTTTGTGGATACTTGACTGAGCAGGAATTCTCGCTGCTCAGCGCTGCTTGTACCAGGCACTGGCACATTTGTAAATCTTGCCTGTGGCTCTGCGTAATCTGTATTTTTCCCACGGCGTTTACTATAGTGTATTTTGGCGGGGTAGGGTTATTATAAGGATCAGGACCTTCTCATGTACTGCAGAATAGTTATTACGTAAACCTTTCTGTGATCTTTTTTTTTTTTTTGTTTGGTTTCTTTGTTTTTGAAAAATGAAAACGGATTAAACACCAATGCACCCACAGTCAGAGTTCAGAATCAAATAATTAATCTCAGCTCAGACTGTCTTTGGCAGTGAACTGTCATTAATCTTAGATATTCTGTACCCATTCCCTATGTCTTTATTTATAGTAGTTAAATCACATAGACTTTTTCTCCCCAGTTACACGCATATCTGCTGTATTTTATATATATATTGTCAGACGCGCATCATTTACCAGGGACGGAGTTCTGCTGGCTTTCCGTATTCCTGAAGACGATGCTAAGGTGTTTTCAGTGTTTTCTGGGTCACAATATATTGTATAACTACAAACAAGTGTAATATACAAACAGTAATATACACTTAATTTTTCACTTGCGTGAGCACAAAATGCATTTAACTTGACCTATGTGCTATGCTATTGCAGACAAGTGGCCAGCATTGCTTATTTACTGAAGAGTATGTCACACGGTCTTTCAATGGAAGGGTGAAAATAAACAAGAGCTAAATAAATAGGTGTATAAATGTTAGCTTGCAACCCTAAAACTTCTCTTTACTTTTGTTATCAAGTGCATTTTTCTGTATTTAGTGCAATAGAAGTTTGGTTAACATAACTAACAGCATAAATGTAGCAGGCCTCCGTAACGGTTTTAGTATCTCCGGCTATTTTTTTCCGTCACGAGACGGTCAGGATTAAATATGCATGAATATGCATAGCGAGCAAACGATACGCGGTCTGTTGCCGCTTCTTACCAGGAAACGTCACTGCTTATGAACGCGTGCATTTGCATACTCATTAGCGGTGCTGCGCAGCCAAAACCTCTGAAAAATGATCACATTTGGGCCAGAATTTGGGGCTGAGTTTAGAGCCCCTAATAGTTCTATTTTCTGCCATCATTTGCATTGTAAGACACCTCACCTGGTGCTATGGCTGCCAGTCAGGCTAATTAAAATGTCTTATAAAACTTGCAGAACTTTGGCCCTTGAGGATGAGAACACTTGATCTAGTATTAGGCAAATCAGCTTGCAAGTATTGCATATGATGAAAAGTAATTATTGCCACCTGAGAGTACCATTACACTACTCAATTGGGATGCATGCATACCTTACAAATGCAAAGTAAAACTAAATTGGTACACCCTCTAAAATTAATTGTAAATCTCTCTATTAATGTCTGTTTCTTGTCTTTAGTTTTCACATTATCTTCCAAATGTAATAATTCAGTCACTACAGCAACACAGTCATATTTTATGATAACTGGGGTTGAATAGAAATGTATTGTTGCTCATTTTATGGTAATGAGGTGTATATTATGATAACCATCTAGAACTGTAAATATATGTATGCTGAAGAAAAAAAAACAGAATTCAAAATCTTTTCTTTTTATTTATTTATTGGTAATATAATCCCTGGCTAATATTCTGTGAAATCTCTGACTGGAATGTCAGAAACAAGATTTTTTATTAAATGTCATTGGAAGTTATGTTTGATTTTTTGCCATTGAGCCTTTAATAAATAAAAAAACTGAGGTAGATCGTGAAAGATCAATACCGTTGTGTTGCTTGTTTGGTTGCTTTTTGGAGGTGTGACACATTTGACTAATATTATAGTTATATTGCTCATATAGATTTAGTGTAATGTTGGTCAAATTTTACTGTATAAATGCAGCCTGGTACTGATAACTAAAGATGTTACTTTGTCTACGGCAATGGAAACTAGCAGTTGAAAGGCAATGTTTCTTAAATTGTTAATTAATGAAATTAACTTTATCCATCCATCCATCCATCCATTTTACATGAGCCTTCCTATCCTGGAAGCTACAAGCACAAGGCTGGGAATAACATGATACAGGGTGGCACCTCCTCGCAGGGCACACTCACCGCTCACACCTACAGACAATGCCAGTTCACCATAGAATGTTTCTAGACTGTGTGGGAGGACTGGAGTACCCAGAAGAAACCCCACGAAGACACTTGGAAAACACGGCACTGCCGTGCTGCCCCTAAATGAACTTTATCACGTAGCACAATCAGCCAGAAGGTGTTTATGAAAGTCACCTTTCAGCAACTACATTAAACGGCATCATACAAATCACGCTCATGCCTCTGCTTGGGTTCACATGTGGAGTATGTGCAGCTGCACAATGTCATTTACGAGTTCTGCCTCTGTAGCATTTCTCTCACACACCGTGGCAGAAGGTAACTCATTGTCACATGAGATAAGCCATTGGCATGGACTTAATCAGTGTGTCACCGCTTCCATGTCAGCAGGGACTGGCAGGCAGATATTGGGATGTTGGGAAGATATGTGTGAGATGGAGGCAGGGGGGTATCTCCAGGGACTGGGGGAAGTCAGCTGACAAGCTCCTCACCAGCCCTGGAGATGGTGAAGGACTGCTAATGTCTGGCGTGGAGGTAAGGGGGAGTTTCTTCATTAACTCTGGCAGACCACAAGCCCTGTTTGTGTTATCTCTCTCTGAGCCCAAAGTCAGCCATGTTCTCTAGGTGCCCCCTAGTGTTTGTGTCTGTTGTCTTCCATCGATGCTATGGAACTTATTACCCTAATTAAAAAGTCTCTTTCTCTCCTCCATTCCATTGACTGACTTTGTCTTCCATCCTTGCCGTGACAATACGTGTAACTTCATAGATGCAAACAGTGTTTCTTTGCTAGAGCATAAGAAGAGCAAATAAACATCACAGCAGACAAACAGGGGTTTCCAATGACCCCCGCACTCAAAAAACCTGATATTCTGCTGTAAGTTTTTGACCTTCCCACAACTGCACTTCAGCAGAGTTCAGGTTGTGTGTTTTTTCTGGTTAGGTGGACATTGAATTCTCATCGATCCTCCTAATCTCCTAATGAAATTTTAATGTCGGTCGTATATTGCGCAGTACACACAGTGTCACATATAATGTTACATATCAACTTCCTAGAAATGCCATTTTACTATATATTACTACCATGCTATCAATTCGACATCAAGCTGGTAAAACAGAATTATTGCTCATTTTATACAAAAACTAGAAATGCACGGTGCATTAATATGTGATGACATATCCCGATCATATTGCAAGTTAACAGATGCTGTGATTTCTATCTGTCCATTCTCTGGCCAATGATCCTGGCGCCTACCGACCCAGATGAGAAGCAGGTCCATCATCGGGCACAGAGCAGCACAGACTCCAGTTACTGTAAATGCGTGTCTTTGCAGTGTGGGAGGAAGCCTACTATGTATGGGCAGAAATGCAAACTCCACACATAGAGAGCAGAGAGGGGCTTCCAGTCGCCAAATCTGCAGATGGGAAGCAGGAGAGCTACCCACTGAGCCTCTGCACCCCCTACTGCGCTGCCCTCACTGGCAAAAATGAAATCTCTTTTCAAAAAATATCAGACACGTCAAATTTATTTCTAGTAGACATACCAGCAGATATTTCAAGAGATCTAGATTTAAGTTTTTTAAAAACAGATGGAGAAAAGGAGAAAGAGTGACTCAATGATAGATGCACATGCTTATCAATTGCAAATGTGAAATGCAAAAGAACGTGGAATACAGCTTCCTGAATATTCCTATATTGTCGTATATTTATTTCGGGCTGCTGTCAGTGAATGTACCCTTACTCGTGCGGTTGGGATCTTTTCTCCATGTTATCACTAGCATATTTGTCTTCTGCTAAATTCCTCTTCCATTGGTAGTTAAATCAGTACTCAGACTTGTTTTCAATAGGATTGAGCAGATAAACACTGTATCTGTATAACATCACATCTCACACCTTTTTAAGGTGTTCATAATGTTTAATCAAGCCACTAGTAGTGTTATAATCCTGCTGCCAGTGTTTCATCATTTCTTAGCTAGCAACCTTAATAAAATTTCCTTTTGTATTCCATAGTAATGCGGTATGAACCTTCAGTCAATCACTTAAAACAATCACTGCACTCACTTTTTTGATTGCTTAGATGTGTTTGAAATTTTAACTTTCATCCATCCGATGCTTTTATCCAAAGCGACGTGCAATAGAGGGAAGACTTGCAATTTTATGCTTGCACCCTTGGATTTGAATCCACACCCATTACTTTGTTAGTGAATTATTGCATTATCTACTTTTTGAACTACAGGAGTCACATTATTAATGTGTGTGGATTTTCTTTGCTGGGTTGTAATTAATTTTTAATATTATAGGGAATGTAAATTAAATAAACTATGGCATATTCTATTGTGTGAAACGACGATGTCACTAATATCCAGTTGAACATAAAACGGGAAAAAGCTACAACAGAGAGGTTGGGAGGAAAAAGAAACGGTTATTATAATGTAGCTATGTCGACGAGTTGAGGCGTGTGACCTGTAACCTGATTACAACAGGCAATGGGTCAAATGTGTTTATTATTATCTCTGCCGATTACTCAGATACTGGTAGAAAAGAGGGAAGCAATTAAAAATATCAACCAAGATAAGACATTATTGTGTCCTTTCAATCTCTTAGCCACTGTCAGAATATTTTTTTTTCACATAAATCCATTGAACCATGCAATCTGAAGTGCTTGAGGAGAAATGTATTTTATTGTTGTTCATCAGCTTTTTCATCAGAGGCTCTAGTATTCTCTTTGCATGTTTTAATTGGAATTAATTTAATTTAATTATTTTGCTATGTGCAAAAGATGGGCCCCAAGGTTGACTAATGAGAGATTTGAGGCAAAAGTTAACTAAACAGCTCCTGGCATCTGTTTCAATTCCAGGAGTGTTACCATGACTGAGAAAACAGCACAAATTAAATATTTCTTAGTAAATTCAACATTTTCTGATTTAATTTCTTCCTAAAGACACTGGATGACAGCTTTGTCAGAAGTCAGATTAAAGTATGTATCAGTACTGTAGCTTTGCAAAAAAATTTTATTTCCAGATGGTATGTAGACAGATCTTCCATCCTTTTGATAGAGCTTCCGGAGGAACCCATCCTTGTGATAGAGCTTCCAGAGTAATCCATCCTGGTGTTAGAGCTTCCAGAATAACCCATCCTGGTGATAGAGCTTCCAGAATAACCCATCCTGGTGATAGAACTTCCAGAGTAACCCATCCTGGTGATAGAGCTTCCAGAGTAATCCATCCTGGTGATAGAGCTTCCAGAGTAACCCATCCTTGTGATAGAGCTTCCAGAGTTACCCATCCTAGTGATAGAGCTTCCAGAGTAACCCATCTTTGTGATATAGCTTCCAGAGTAACCCATCCTGGTGATAGAGTTTCCAGAGGAACCCATCCTGGTGATAGAGCTTCCAGAGGAACCCATCTTTGTGATAGAGCTTCCAGAGGAACCCATCCTGGTGATAAAGCTTCCAGAGCAACCCATCCTGGTGATAAAGCTTCCAGAGCAACCCATCCTGGTGATAAAGCTTCCAGAGCCTCCAAATTATGGCTAATTAGCACTTATTTCGTGTCCATCTTCAGTGATGCGGTGGATTATTAAGACTCCTGTTGTCGTCCTCTTATGCAGCCACAGACGTATGTGTGACTGTTACCTGGGACACACATCACCAGCATGGACAGTCCGCCATCCTTTTCATTTCCCTTTCTGCTGTTTCCCTCCAAAGCACTCCAGAGAAGCACAGCCAGCATGGTTACCAAGAAAGACCGCAGACAAGCAAAGCCCTCCAGCAACGCAAAGGAAAAGAAAAGCACGATCAATTATTAATTCTGAGAAATGTCAGAAGTGAGAAAAAGGAGTAACATAATGTCTGTTCCAGACTTAGGAGTCTGTCTTTCCATCCCCTGTCTGCCCAAAGGCATAATGCAAAACACAAGGGACTGGATCAGCACTTAAAGACATCAAATGGATTTCCTCGCCCACTTACAGAATCAAAGCAAACAAAGCATTAATATTTGAACCTTTCAGTTATGCTTACGATCCCCTGCTTAATTTTTAATCACAGACACAACGATGCCAGTCCTGTTATTAGTTGGTAAATCAAATCTGAAGAATACAACTAAAATCATTTAATCAATATTAACTGCGAACGTTAAATGTTGAACAATAATTCAACCTTGAATATTCAACTCTAACAAACTAGAAACTCACAGGTTAATAATATTCTAGCCTTAAAGGAACATGATTGTGATGCCAACTCGTACAATTATCTTCTGTTCTATTATGCCAAAACTGCATTGTTCTAGCACATAGATCAGGCCTTGAGCTTACATATTTAATAGTTTTAAATAAAACATTTCATAGTGCCCCCCTCCCCCGTTTTGGGCCCGAGCCCACATCCCTCTATGATTCATGGATTATTGGATTAAAATATAAAATCTCTTGCATTAAACTACATTTACCCACCCTGTTGGACAGAACATAAGAACTCTAAGAATCCATCTAGGAGTGTTTACTGACTCCTTAATGCCGCAGAAGAGCTGATCACCCTGGTCAGCTTCTTTAGCTTCATTAGCTTGTAAGAGAGATGGATTTTGTTTAGTAAGGCAACTTATTACATGAGGACAGCCCTTCTGTAGTGACTGTAGAAACAGAAAAATTGTCCAGGAAGCAAAAAATAATAGTAATAAAATGCCTCATCATAATGTGCAGTTTGTCGGCGTTACAGGGAGGGAGTGAAAGTGCCCCCTTGCACCAGGCCGCATGTATTTTGTCACATCAGAATACATGCGAGCAGGTATCTCCGGAACACCACTGAAGCCAGCTGTTATGAAAACCGCTACCCGCACTGCCTGCTAGGAACTGACTGACACACTTGTCGGGGAGCGTCTGTGTTCAGGGTACGTGATAGCAGGCTTGACATGAAGAGATGGTGAGATGGAGGATGGTTCCTCCCCTGGAGGGCTTGCCATTGGCTAACAAAAGATGGTTGACAAGGTCGTTGTATCTGGAACAGAGGTTTCCAGCCAGGAAAGGGAACACGGGTCAGATATCAACACAGGGTAGAGCAACGCTGTCTTAGCATTTCGTATTTTTATCAAAAATAAAAGGAGACCCCAGCCCTTCTCTGACAGCTGCTCGGTCATATGTGGCGCGAACAGGGAACAACAACAGCAACAAACAGGCTGGGTTGAAATGGAACAAAAGCTCAGGGATGCAAAGGGTTGAAGTCGAAGAGAACTTATAATTAACAAAAACACGAGGGGCTGTGGGCGAGTACTGAATGTGAAATCAAATCAAACCAAATTAAATGTCAGCATGGAGCCGCTTCCTCATGCCGAACGACATGTTCCGTCATTTCTCAGAAAAAATGGACACTAATTCAGTTGAACCACAATAAGAATGTCATTAAATGGGTTAGGGTTAGGTTTTAACCAAATCATTACTTCAGCTAGGATGGCAGCATGACTCAGTGGGTAGGACTGTCGCCTCGGACCTCCAGGACTGGAAGCTGGATTTCTGCCTCTGCAGCCCAAACACATTATTGTTACAAAGGTCCCCACAAAGTGATAAAAACCTTTTATTTCAACTTTGTGGTGACATGTTTCCAATCTCAACATGGGAAAGTCAATTATTAAAAAATGTAGCACTGCAACCAAAAAACTAAAAAAAAGTCTTGTATTTTTTTCCTACTTATGGTTAAGATTAGGGCTGGGTAGGGGTTATGGTCATCATGTTGGGATTAGAGTTTTCCCCATAGAAATGAATGGACAGTCCCCACAAAGATAAAATTCCAAACCTGTGTGTGTGTGTCTGTGTGTGTCTGTGTTTATGTGCATGCCTGCCTGTGTGAATGTGTATACCTATCCGGGGTGTGCCCCATGCAGGGGGGGCGGGTGTGTCCTATCCGGGGTGTGCGGGTGTGCCCCAATCGGGGTGTGCGGGTATGCCCTATCGGGGGTGTGCTTTATCCGAGGTGTGCTCTATCCGGGGTGTGCCCTATCCGGGGTGTGCCCTATCCAGGGTGTGCTCTATCCGGGGTGTGCGGGTGTGCCCCATCCGGGGTGTGCTCTATCTGGGGTGTGCTCTATCCGGGGTGTGTGGGTGTGCCCCATCCGGGGTGTGCGGGTGTGCCCCAATCGGGGTGTGCTTTATCCGGGGTGTGCTCTATCCGGGGTGTGTGGGTGTGCCCTATCTAGGGTGTGCTCTATCCGGGGTGTGCCCCATCCTTGACGTAATTGCTTACTGACATCATAATTATCAACTCAGTGTGAGCTGCCTTAAACATAAATTAAATACAAACTACTACTACAATAATTAAATACAATAAAATACTAACTACAATGTACATTAAAGGTAGAAGAGAATGACTGGATGCTATAAACTGATGCAACATTACAGCAGTTTCTAGCGCTGCAGTAATGTAACTGAGGTAGCCTACTGACCAAGTCGACCGAGCAACTGTTAGTTATTACTGCATTTGAAATCATTATAAACTGCATAACATGCCTTTCCAGATGTCAAATAAGATTATACTTTCTTGTTCTTGTACTCTCTTGTGCAAGGGAACACCAAGCTAAACTACAGAGCACTGCCAGCCACCACCATGTAATCGGAAGTTTCTGAAAAGCTTTTACTCATTGTTTATTTTTTTATTATGCATAATGTCAAGTTAATAACACCAGGTGTGAAACAAGCTCCATTCCCACCAGCAATTTAATTTGTATTTAGATTTAAGTCAAATATGAGCAACAGTAATGCCCCCCTTTACCTAAAAGAACTACTTGCAAATGGTCTCCTACTTCCCAGGACCAAACTCAGCACCATGGCTGATCGGGCCTCCTGTTCTGCCGTCCCGCGACTATGGAACACCCTCCCAGACCATTTGAGGGCCCCACAGACTATTGAAAATTTCAAAAAAGGACTTAAGACATTTCTTTTTAATAGAACTTATGGATTTTAATTAATTTTGCAGGCTACAGGTTTCTTAATTATTGATTTACTTGCTTGTTTTAATTGATGTTTTAATAAGTGCTTTTCACTTTTTTAGGATGACTTATTTTGTGGCACTTTGAGATTTATTTTAAATGTAAGTGCGTTACAAATAAAATCTATTATGATTATTATTATTATTATTATTAACAAACTGCATCTGGCTTGCTGAAGAGCAGGCCGTCTGTATGCCCTATCTGTGATCACTATTGTGGATCTGGCCCTACACAAACAAATGGGTATCTGTAAATGTATAGATTTTTTCCATTATGAAATTGAAGACTTCTTTAAAATCAAGAGTTTTATCATCTGACATTTCTCAACCCCATATATTAATAAAATGTGAAATAGGTGTTTTGTCTTGGAGTAAATGCCAGCCACCCATGTAATGACTCAAATTAAATTACAAATTCTGAGTATACCAGTACAATATCATGCCGTAATGGAAATTCAGAAATGGAACTGAAAATGTATTAAAATACACCGTTGGTTTAAAATGGTGTAATTTTGTTATAGCTTGTTCCTTTTAACGGGCGTCATTTTTCTTTGGCTGTTATTTATTGTAGCTTGAGTCATCGCTGTGTATTTTCCCTGTGGCAGCGTGAAGTGTTCATTTTAGAGATGAATTTTAAATTGGAATACACTATTGTATGTTACGATGTTTGCATGATGCTTTAAGTTATTTATTTTTCTTAATCACCATCTTTCTCATATTGTGACTGTCACATTCTGTTAGGATAATTCCATTTACTGTTCACTTTCAATATCTTATTTGTTTTCCTTTTTGGTAATTCTAAGCTGTAAATGATAATGTGTCAGTATTTATGCGATCTCAATTACCTCTCTCTGGTTTTCTCTGCAAAGGGCAATTTCATTGTCAAGAATGCTAAAATAAATCAAGTTTGAAAGGCTGGTGGATTTCAATGGTTTAACACGGCAAACAAAAAAAAATATCATAGCAGTGGCAGTCACAGAAACGAGGATTTTCTTTGAATTCCCAGTCAATTAGGGAGAGTACTATTGGAACCATGCCTGTTTTTTTCTGAAAATAAGATGTCCACCACTGTATCAGCAGTACTAATTTGCTGCACAATGGGTTTCCGCTTACTGTGAACCTTTCCTACTCGCCACTTGTGATAAATCAGTGTAAACGCTCCCATGTCTTGCCAACATTGCATTTTAAATTCAAACTTGCAAATGCAGACCCTTTGTGCATATTTGGTCCTTAAACATACAGACTTTTTGGAGTCCCAAAATGAAACGAAAAGTCCACTATGCTTTGAGCGCTGAAATGATGAATAACAGCACACAAGCAGGCCTGAAATTAGGCCACCTTAGTTAGCGGCATGTGCATCGTCGTATATTTAAAAAAAATATTTTATAAAACAGACCTTCATCTGTCTGCTTGTACATATTTTCTGCACCCTAAATTGCAGACAGGACTCTCATAATACAAGAGACGCATATGGCCAATATGGCTACTATTTTTAGTGCTAGGCAGTGCTTTCAGTGAGATGTTTCTTGGTTGGCTAAGTATGGGGGGGGGGGGGGGTTCTGGCATCTGATAGGTCAGGTTGGTGCACCTGAGCAGAGCTCAGCTAATGCGACTCCACCCAAGGACAGCTCCTATGATCCTGCCTCCAGCTTGTTTCAGAATGATATAGAATAGAGACAGACATCCCAAAAATATAGCTACAGAGTGGTATCTGAAAAGGATGCAGTTTTCTAAATGTGCATGTTATGTTACTAGATATTTTTCACTATGTTAGTCTCCAGGAGGATTGTTCATCTACTTAATGTACCTGATGTGCTTTTTCAAAATAATAAATAAGAGCATAAGGTTTGCCTGAATCTCTGTAGGAGAGCATCCTGGGGTTCTTAGACAGCTGTAAGATGTATGATTCTATTTAGAAAGTACTTTTCATAATGTACTGGTTCAAATATTATTTAAATGTATAGTTGCAAACACAAGTAATGTCATATAAAGCAAAAACATTATGTTAACATATTTCGAACATACGTAATCCTTTGTGATTCTCTTTTTCATTTGTTGAATACCTATTGTCACAGCACCTCAGACCACCCACCAGCAAGGCCTTTTTAGCACATCTATTTAACTTGGCGAGGTAAAGGTAGGAAAAATTCCAAAGAGGGTGCCCTGAATCACAGCCATGCATAAAATCCTACCTTGCACGTGGAATCCTTAGTAATTCCCAAAGAAATCATTTTTGCATAAACTGAAAGACACTATTTATTTGCTCACGTCTCTGATAATTGTTTTCTAATCAGTTGTCTTACTCGTTGTCTGTTTCAGGTATGAAGCAGATCCATGCTTTAAGTATCCAGGCCAACTACGAGCTGCGCATTGACCTGGAGGACTTTGAGAACAGTACCGCCTATGCACATTATGGCACCTTTGGAGTGGGCCTGTTCTCAGTGGATCCAGATGATGATGGATATCCACTCACAGTTGCTGACTACTCTGGCACTGCAGGTCTAGTATACCGATCTAATATTTAATTTAAATTTTTAATCTTGTACAATTTATCATATAGTGACCAGGATCATACCGTAAGCTATTTTACATGTCCATTGAGGGTTTTTTTATATGTAAAACATAGACATTGTAGCAATGGGTAATCAATGACAAAAATTTGTTATTTTTAATTTTATGCAATTCTGTGTCAAAACACAAAGATTAGGATTTCCTGGATTAATTCCAGGATGAAGATTCACTGGAAAAGGTTGTTTAAATCAATCATGAAATAATCATTAACCAACTGAAGGAAAATGATTATCTCTTTATTCTTTTTGTTCACGACTTGTTTTGCCCAGATGGTTATTTTCATCATAGTAGTGTTTTGTTCATGTGAATAATATTAGATTGAATATACATTTTAATCACCTCTTGGTAGCTTTAGTCCATTAAATGTAAAATATGACTTCAGAATTTGAGGTTTTTGTGTAAAGCTGCAGCTCAGAGACGCATTAAGATGGTGAGGAGCCTCTGGGCTGGCAGCGCTGCCTGAGGCCTGCCCACCGCTTCCCGTCACGGTGCAGCAACGGTAACACTAGTAGGAAACAAAAATGGAGCAGATGAAATATTTAGCAAATTGCACATTTTTGGTTTGTAGATGGTATGTTGCCAGGTGATTGTTTGTTATAAAACCTGTGAGAGAGCTGTTCCCTGTATCTATTATTTAAGAACCCAAAATAAGGCAGGGAGAAAAAAAATGTCAAAAAATTAAGCTGGAAACAGACCCAAACAAAGGACGACAAACAAAGCTTCTCCCAGCGTTTATACCTGCATTTAAACAAACAGTACTTATACAAACAGGCAGTAATGACTTTTAACTCCCACACAAATTAATTGCTGGTGGACTTTTAGCAATGAAATTGATTATAGTCGGTTATATAATACACTGAATTATAAGAGTTAAAGCCCACTCCAAGTATTAGTTCTGATTAAAACTTCTATTTGCTTATATAAAGGGTAATTCTTTATAGAACCAAGCAATAAATAAGTATTTAAAGTAGCTGTATGTAAATGCTGAATTTCATAGACTTTTTCCTAGTTTTACAATAGCAATGTAATCTTTGCAACAAAGCAGTAATACAAGCTTTTTTGCTGTAATTACGTAGATCGTCAGTGTGAAAGATCAATCTTGTCTGGTTTTCTAAGATTACTAGGACATTGGCAGTGTACAGGAACACCTGCTCTGATTATTTAAATGTTCTAGCTAATTACTCTTTTGTCCTGAAAAAAACTGAAAAACAAGTATTGTAGGCTGAGTAAGGAAGATAGAGGTTTGTGAGTTAGTGTGATAAGGCAGACAGCATGCACTGAGGTCATAAAGTCAGTAGCATGTCCTCAGAGCGCACTGCGTCTCTGCACACTGCGTCTCTGTCATCATGTTGACTGGCAGGGCAGCTTCTCTTTTGGCCAGGGTCACCCTCTGACATTACTGCTGTTATTGCTTTGTACTGCGTAAGCACCACATGTTGATAGAAAAGCTTTTATTTTCCGCTGACTAATATTAAATTGTATTCCTAAATTTACCACCGATATGACACGACTTTTGATTTAAACAAGGTTGAAGTACTGAGAGCTGTCCAGACGATGTTTATTTCACCGCGTGGCCTTAGAGAGTCTATATACCTTAAAGGTCACAGCTGCAAAGTGGGACACAGCCGCTTATTAACAGCCGTGACGCCTTGGTGTCGCTGCTGCTTCCTGTCTGCTGGAAGAGTTCAGTCCCCTGATTTCACATCAAAGGTTTGGAATCACGAAAATGTTAGCTTCTGTTCAAGAATTACATCTAAACACCGTAAAATTGCTGCTTTTAAACTGTTCAAGTTTTGAGACTGAACTGCAGGTTTCTTCCATTAAAAGTGAACGGGCTTTACCTGAATTTAATTTGGAAGTACAGCAACAGAGGAAGGACAAAATGACAGAAACATCCCAAAACTCGCAGGCCAAAAGTAGCCATAGCAGTAACAAACCACCAAATTTTTCTGTAATAACCTCCGTTTGGGCTGATTGTTTTTTTAATTGGCAACAGTAAATTCTTCCTGTAAGTCTGCATGGCAGGGTGTACAGCTTTGAAATGCTAATCTGATGTTTATCTTAATATTCGACACTACTTTTTATTTATTTACTCACTCAGCCTTTCACACTTTAAATGAGATCATTTGTGTCGCTTAGCAAGGTGTACAGTAGTAATATTGGCTCAACATATGTTATGGGTGAGTGATTTAGCAGCAACGTAAAGAAGCAGCTTCACATTTGGTTTTGAATATATCTCATTGTATTCAATAGCATGATAACCTTTTAGCACATCATTTATATTGTTCAGCGCCTTGTGAGCACTGTCTGTGAAAGGTACTCTATAAATAAATTTTACTTGCTTACTTACAGTAATGGGAAGCAGTAGTAATTGTCATAGACGCGTAACGGAATTCTGAAAAAGCAACATGATGGCTGTGATTGTGAGAATTCTATTACAATTAAAATGAATGAAAATTAAGTGGAAATGTGCTCTTGTACAGCATAGAACAAAAATAAACAATCATAAAATAATAGATTATATACAGTACGATGGAACAGAGCCTTCACCATTATTAACAGAAGAAACAAAGCTTTCATACAAAGTATGTGTGTTGTTTAATGAGGGAATTAGTTATTGTAGCTGTTAGTTGTCTATTTATAAACATTATATATAATATTATATATACTTCCATATAGAAGAGTTTTTCTCAAACATTAAGGAGAAGCCAAGAAGGGCCTATAGTACCACAGAAAACTCACTGCTGACATTGTGTTACTCCAGAGCAGCCAGGTGGGATGAATGTTTTACCTAAAGCTCCAGGACAATTCACTATAAACTGCTGTACACCAAGTTAAGAGTAATAGCTCTTGAAATATTTCTTCATTCCTGATAGTGACGACCATAAGCTATTGCCACTTAGTCATTCTTTAAAGTGAAGGAGTCTAATTGCACATGGCATAGTAGGTAATACGAAGGACTTTAAAACAAGAAGGCTACAGGATCATGAGGTATCCTGCAATTTTACCCCAGAAGCACAGCGGGGGAGACCATGCAGAGCGGACAGATGCGTCAGTCAGACCAAACGCACCATTTCTATCCACACTAAATTGCATACCATAGGTAAATCTCACTGAATCAAGACATGAGTCATACAAATAATATCAAAAAATCTCCTAGGGTTATAGTAATGAATCAGTAAGCATCAGTTATACAATCAGTATTTACAGTCTTTTCTCTTCTGCAAATCCTTAGTGAGCATGGATATCTTAACTGTAAAGCAGATTCTGGTAGTCATCTTCCCAGCTCATTCCAGTATAACTACTTAGTACTGAATCTATTTTCACATAGCTCATACAGCTGCATTTTGTATTGTATAATCATTGTATTCCCCAGATAGGGAATAAATATGGTTTTGGATGCAGTCCACCACAGCTGGAACCAGCCCACCAACACTTTCTCTTTAGCACGATAACTCAGTTAAAAGTGTTCAATGTATGTTTTTAATATTACAGACACATTGTATGGATGAAGATCTGGAACTGATTAAATTTAGTTAAAAGTCAGTTTTAAACTCAGTTAAAAGTGTTCAATGTATGTTTTTAATATTACAGACACATTGTATGGATGAAGATCTGGAACTGATTGAATTTAGGGACCGATCACACCAAAACTGAAACAGTGTCACGTAGTGATAGCAAAAAGGGGGGCAATTTCAGATACTTGATCCTATTAGCACATCAACTCCAAATATTTGACAGATCTTTTTAAAACTTTGAAGAAGTATTGTATGGGTGACAAACTGGTACTGATCAAATCTTAAAACAAATTGTGTGAAAAATGAAGGAACACTGTTTAGTGATGCAAAGGGAAAAGTAAAAGCAGAAGACATCTGGTGAACGTGATAACTCACAAAGTATTTGATGCATTTATTGTCTTCAGCAAATTTTATTGGCTTATCTTGGTGGTGTTAAAGTGATATTTTTGTTATACAATAGGGGTTGGTTCCTGCCTCAAGCCATTTGCAATGTTTATATTATATTATATTATATTATATATAAACGATTACTCGATCAATCATCAGAATAATCTGTAGATCACTCGATTATTGATATAATAATTGATAGTGACAGTCCTACATAACATGAAAATCAAATTTAAATATGCATCAAAACACCATATCACTACAAGCCATATTCTTGCTTATTTATACATAATGTCCATGTGAAAATACATAAAAATACCAAATCAAATGATTTGCATATGATTTAAAGTGCAGTGTGCCTTGTTGCAGTGACATAAGTATAAATATATGTGGTGGGCGGATATGTAATTTACAGATTGTTAAAATAGCAGGTTGGTGACAGGGAGGAAGAGTTTTACATGAGCTGTGTATATTAAGGATGTAGTGGTGGCTGTAGTGATTAAGGAGTCTTACGGCGTGAGGATAGAAGCTCCTCCTGAGTCTCTCTGTTTTTGCCGTAATACTCCTAAAGCGCTTGCCTGATTTCAGCAGCTCAAACAGACAGTTACTGGGATGAGACAAGTCTCTGATCATCCTGGTTGCTCTGCTCCAGCATCTTCTGGTATAAATGTCCTGCAGAGACAGTAGAGAAGATCTAGTACAGCGCTCTGCTACTCGAATCACTCTCTGTAGTCCCTTAATGTCCTGTACACAGCTGTTTCCATGCCAGGATGTGATGTTCTGGGTCAAGACATTTTCCACAGCGCCGGAGTAAAAAGTCCTAAGAACTGCTGGAGAAATCCAAAACTTCCTCAGCTGTCTTAGGTGGTAAAGATGCTGCCTCGCCTTGCTGGACAGGGCTTGGATGTGTACTGTCCATGTCAGATCCTCAGTGATACGTACGCCTAGTTATTTGAAGCTGCTTGCTGTAGAGGGTGGAGTAGGAGCGCTCCTTATTTCTCCTGATCTCCACTACCAGCTCCTTGGTCTTGCTGACGTTAAGTTGGAGACAGTTCTCCTGGCACCACGATGTCAGGTTATGCACCTCCGCTTTGTAGGCAGTCTAGTCGTCGTCGGGAATGAGAACCAGCACTACGGTCTCATCAGCGAACTTGATGATGGATTTGGAGTGTTGAGTGTGTAGAGGAGAGGGCTGAGCATGCATGTAATGGCATCAGTATGGTAAGTGAAACAAGTCAAAAAAACAAAAACCCGCGATAAAAATTACAGCATCATGTAGGAATATCTCATTCACTCAAGAAATTCATGTTTGGTCATCCAATTGACCTCACTTTCGGTCATAATTGTTTTTACTGAAAGGCAGAATTTTGCCCAGTGGAAAAAGAACATTTATGTTATTTCAAGCCTGTGTTTGAAATGCCTCTACCTTTCAATTGAAATAGAGATATACATATGCAATAATTTGTAATTATTTGGATGGAATTATTTTAGTTTTACTATCACTGAAAAGTGCAAATTTGACTATTGGGAAAAAGAATAAACGATGGACCTCATTTTGAAGTTGTCCTTGATAGTCATGCTACTAAACATTTATATCTTTTTATTACTTTTATAAATTATTAGATTTTTAGGTCAGTGGTCTGTTAATGAAGTCATTTTTTCACTCATGCTCTACCTTTTCAAATATAAATAGCCTACAAATAGCTTGTGTGTGACTTGTCTGGTGCAATTACTACTCATGAACTCAGATGGAATTTTATGACGGACAATGCTTATCAAAACTGGACATATACAGTATAAGGTGATTAGATATAAAGTATTTTTGACTAAAATTAATACATTTAATTATCAAAGAAGTCAATATTGCATTGGGTATATCTTAACCTAAATATTAAGCATTTATTTAAAGTTAAAAACGGTGCATCTATTAAAATTGCAGATGTTTAAACATTTTGTTAATTCAAACTTTCAACTTTAAGAAAAATTGCTTAGTTGAATTATGCAAATTAAACCTGGCACAGGACACATCCAGTTTGTTGAGCGGAGTGTAGCTACCAGATGGTACTGCAAAGTACATTTTACATGTATGGTTGATAAAAGCATAAAAATCATTATTGCAAAACATTTGTAAAGTAGTCGCTGTAGTAATCATTTTTTTTAGTAATTGCTCACCATTCTTAAAGGATATGGGGTTCTTAATATATATATATATATATATATATATATATTTTTTTTTTTTTTTTTTTTTTTTTTTTTTTTTTTTTTGAATTAACATTATACCATATGCGAGGGGATTTGGAGGGAGCTGAATGGGCAACATCCTTAGCGGAGTGATTTTTCAGAAGATGGATGACTCAACCACCATCAGTTAAATTGGATGTATTCTGTCCTATCAGACACAGTGGAACATGTAGGCATGGAGATATTTTGTGCTTGCCTACCTTTGGTATCAATAGTACCAGGGTTGTCAACTTTGTGCAGTTGGCTGGTGTGAGATTTTCAATTTGAGACAAGTCTGCACACGCGCGCACTCGCATTTACATGTATGTAACAGTTTTATTACCTTGTCAATAGTCTGTAGGGCTTGCAAACTACCCCAATGCTATTGATGTAGCTAATTTGAAGTTTAGAGTGGAATAATATTTGGCGTAAGATTTCTTGCATGAGCGTGACAGTCTGAAAGCGTGAGTGATACACCAGATGCGTGTGAGTTGGCAAACATGTTTCATTGTTGGTGACATTTTAATAATCAGGCACAATTCTGGTGTTATGCAGTTATACTCCTCCTTTAGATCTTTACTGATCTTTATTTCTAAATAAATCAGTCTTGCTCTGGCTCTGATTCTTCTTACAGAAAAATTCCGGCGCTCTTATATTAGTTGAGGCCAGGGCTGTGTGTTGGACCACAACATGCCAATGTTATTGTTTACATAGATGTTGTAGCCACATCCAGTTCTGCATTATTGGAGGGGAGTCTTCACAGATAATGTATATTAGGACTGTCTGATATCACTCAGTTTTTTGCTACATGTTTTATGGCACCCAGGTGTTTGCATTTTTCCCCTCTACCAATCTCAGCTGTCAGAAACACCTTATCACACCTTCAAACTGTCATACAACGATCAGCCATGTCATTAAAACCACCTGCCTAATATTGTGTAGGTCTCCCTTGTGCCACCAAAACAGCTCTGACTCATTGAGGCATGGACTCCACAAGAGCTCTGAAAGTGTCCTGTGGTATCTGGCACCAAGACATTAGTAGCTGGTCCTTTAAGCTGTGTAAGTTACGAGGTTGGGGCCACCATGAATTGCGCTAGTTTGTCCAGCAGATCTTGGGAATTTGGAGGCCAAGTGAACACCTTGAACTCTTTCCATGTTCCTCAAACCTTTACTGAACAATTTCTGCAGTGTGGCAGGGCGCATTATCCTGCTGAAAGAGGCCACTGCCATCGGGGAATAGCCTTGCCGTAAAGGGGTGTACTTGGTCTTCAGCATTTTAGTTGCTTGTATGTGTCAAACTAACATCCACATGAATGTGAGGACACAAGGTTTCCCAGCAGATCATTGCCCAGAGCATCACACTGCCCCTGCCAGCTTGCTTTCCTTCCATGGTGCATCCTGGTACCATCTCTACCCCAGGTAAATGACACACTCGCACCCAACCATCCACATGATGTGACAGAAAACGTGACTCATCAGACCAAGCCGCCTTCTTCCATTGCTCCATGGTCAAGTTTTGACTCTCATGCCCATTGAAGGTGCTTTCAGCAGTGGACAGTCATCATGGGCACTCTGACCGGTCTGCAGCTGCACAGCCCCATACACAGAAAGCTGTGATGCAGTATGTGTTCTGTCAGCTTTCTATCAATGCCTTTTTTCTGCAGTTTGTGCTATAGTAGTGCCCCTGTGTGATCGGGCCAGACGGGCTATCCTTCCCTCCTTATGCGCATCAATGAGCCTTGGTTGCCCATGACCCCGTCGTCAATTCACCTCCTTACGCTAGCCCATTTTTCCTGCTTCCAGCACAACTTCAAGACCTGACTGATCACTTTACTAATATATAATGGCGCCCTTGTCAGGTGCCACTGTACCGATGTAATCATGTTATTCACTACACCTGTCAGTGGTTTTAATGTTATGGCTGATTGGTGTATATACTGTATACTAATCAGCTAACATGAATGGACATTTGTTTGTAACACTCATAATTATAGGAGAATTTTCTAGTTTTGTTAAAGGGTTTTTAAATTATTAATAAAATGTATTACTTACGCAGACAAAGAGAATACTTTATTAATTTATTAATATTATTATATATTCCGGTTTAATGGATGCAATGTTTTATGTGCTTTACAAACAAATTTAATTCTGTGACAATGTAGAAAAGCTCCCCAACAGTCATTTAATGACAAATTTTGTCGTCCTTTATATATTAAATCCCAGCTTCATTAATGTTTTAGCACATATCCGCTTCATATTGCTTTATTAATACATAATGAATTTTTGTGAATTTCAATTGCGAATAAATAAAACAAATCACATTAGTAAGGAATTACATAACAACATAAATGTTGAATCTTTATTAAGAAAAGTTTGGAGAGATTTAGTAGCAAAGTTAATTAATGCAGATTCAGATCCATAAAGCTTTTTGGAGATGTATCAAATGGTTTAAATGCAGTTTCCTTTTTAAGCTTTTCAATCATATACTGTAACCATTCTGTCACACACTGATCAACCATAAGATTAAAACCATTGACAGGTGTAGTGAATGACATTGATTATTCTCTTTACGATGCCACCAGTCAAGGGTAGCATTATATATTAGGCAAGTGAAAAGTCAGTTCTTGAAGTTGACGTGTTGGAAGCAGGAAAAATGTACAAGTGTAAGAACCTGAGCGACTTTGACATGGGCCAAATTGTGATGGCTAGACGACTGGGTCAGAGCATCTCCTAAACGGCAGGTCTTGAGAGGTGTTCCCAGTCTGCAACTGGTGAACTGGAAATGGGGTAGCCTGTCTGGTCTGATCACACAGGAGAGATACTGTAGCATGAAATGCTAAAAAAGTTACCGCTGGCTATGATAGAAAGGTGTCAGAACACGCAGTGCATTGCAGCTTGCCGCGAATGGGGCTGCGAAGCTGCAGACCGGCCCCCCACTGCCACCAAAAGCACCTTCAATGGGCATGTGAGCGTCAGATCACGGAGCACTGAAAGAAGGTGGCCTGGTCCATTTAGTCACGTTGTCTGTTACAACATGTGGACGGCTGGGTGCAAGTGCGTCGTTTACCTGGGGTAGAAGAGAAGGCAAACTGGTAGAGGCAGTGTGAGTCTCTGAGCAATGTTCTACTGGGAAACCTTGGGTCCAGGCATTAATGCAGAAGCTACTTTGACACGTATCACCTTCTTAAACATTGTTGCTGAACAAGTTACACCTCTTCATAGCAACAGTACTCCCCGACACAACGGCCTTTTCAGCACAATAATGCGGCCTGCTACTCTGCAGAAATTATTCACGAATGGTTTGAGGAACATGAAAAAGAGTTCGAGGTGTTGACTTGGCCCCCAAATTCCCAAGATCTCAATCCAATGAAGCATCTGTGGGATGTGCTGGAAAAACAAGTCCGATCCATGGAGGCTCCACCTCATATCTTACAGGACCTGTGGAGTCTATACCTCAGTGGGACAAGCAGGTGGATTTAATGTTACGGCTGATTAGTGTACTTAATAACTAGTTGGTGGTAGTATTGGGACAGTGAATTGAGTACTGAGAGAATCCTTTACAACAACAAGGCTGGTAAAATGACAGATCTAACCACTCATCAGGACAACTGCATACCACAAATATCTTACTGCCAGCTAAAATATTGTGCTCAACAGCCCCTAGTTTCCTAAAACAGAACAACAGAAAACAAAACAAAAAAGCAGAATAAGATGTCGCTCTGCGGGGCTCTCTAAGGATCGAGAATGGTGTTTAATAAAGGCGGAAACCAAAATGGAAAATGTCTCCTCAGCAGGACAGAAACAGCAAGGATGCTCACGGGGCCTGCCGCTCTCCTCCAGCGTAGCCGGTGAGAGAACGAGAGGCACGCAGAAGGTCAAAGCCCTTCTCAGTCTCTCCAGACTCAAAGCCATCAAGGCCTCTGTGTTTTTTTTCTTTTAGAAACCAGCCGCACATACTTTCAAAGAAATGTGGACATTAGGTCACTTCAAAAGTGACATCAGCAGCAGTAACAATGTATCATTCCCAAATGGGCACAAGTTTAAGAAAAGCCGGTCTTGTTGCCACGCAGCTCAAGTTGTTACTCTGAAGATGATAAACTTACTGTAAATAAGCCATTACGGGTAAAATCACTTAGAAGGGACTCAGATTTCTCACAAACTGCATACAGGCCATTAATATCAAATGGTCAATATTTAGCTATTTTATACTGTATAAGTTACTGAAGATGAAAGGAGTTGGGATTAAGACTGATAATGGTTATATCTTTCTGATATAACATGCCACACTTTAACACTATACGTCATATTCATTGCTCCCCCAGTGGAGTTACTGATAATCTCTTATGATGTCTGTCCACGATACCCCCTGCTAAAAGGTATTAAAGACAGCTACTGCATGCTTTTGTTGTCCGCTGTTAGCTGGTGTACATACTGCTTATCACATAGGAAATACTGTTCTGTTCTTCATTCCTGGTTACAAATAGGTAAGAATCCAAACCAGAATCTGGTATGTATGTTTGACAGCGGGCTTCAGTTTTCTATAGACATAACCATAACTATTAGGTTAACATGGGAGTAAACTGAGTACAATTCCTTACAGCATTACAGTGCTATTTTAAGGTAAACAATAGACACTTTCTATGTGCACGCTTTCAATTCCACCATACAAATTTTAATCCCTGTCAATGTATCTTAAACAATAAAAAGGTCATAGAGTGACAGGCAGTCTCTCTCTCTCTCTCTCTCTCTGCTAGGTTAATTGTCGTCTCTTAATTGCCCATAGCATATGAATGTATGTGCCTTGCAATGGCTTGGTATCTTATCCAGGATGTACACTGGTCATCTGCCATGTACATCCAGGGATCTGGGGTGTAGCAGGGAATTCTGGGCCCTCTGACAGAATGTCACCTTGGGCCCCCTGAGTACATTCAGCTGAATGGGGGTTCCCCCCCCTCTTGGGCCCCTTCCAGGCCATGGCCCTACCTGGGATTGGCTCCAGGCTCCCCCTGACCTGGAAAAGTACTTTGAAGTTGGATTGATGGATGGTTTTTCTCTTGTGGTTTGTTGAATCAGCACAGACTAAGCAATTAAAAATGAACTGAAGAACCCTTGAGCTCTAGGGTGGGAAACACCAATATATTCTGGCCTCTGAAGAACTCGTACTCTCAGAGCATATCTCTGTGGCAAAGAAATATGACTAAATCAGCAACATTATGTCTATGGAACATACATCACTGGAACTAATAAGGGTGCATTAGATACAAGCCTGGCCTCCCCCATGGATATTGCCCCCTCCCCCTCGCCACCCTCCACACAGGCCTCCTGGCTTTGCTCTCACACTGTCTCTAGGCTCTCCCCCTCTCTGCCAGCATCGCTTCATTTCAAAGTGAAACATAATGTAATAAATCACTCTCCTCCTACTCCTCTTTTTCGCTCTTCCTGACACTTCTGTGGCTGCAGTAGTATTTTTCCGTCATAGAATGTAGCCAGTTGGCCAACAGTATCTGCTGTCCGAGTCCTTCTCCCAGTCAGCTAACAGTATCTGCTGTCCACGTCCACCTCCCAGTTGGCTGACAGCATTTGCTGTCCATGTCATCCTCCCAGTCTGCTGACGCCATCTGCTGTCCGAGTCCTCCTCCCAAGCCGTCGACAGTGTCTGCTATTCAAGATCCACTCCCAGTATGCCGACAGCGTCCGTTGTCCGAGTCCTTCTCCCAGTTAGTTAACAGTGTCTGCTGCCTGAATCCTCCTCCCAGTCTACCGACAGCGTTTGCTGTCTGAGTCCTCCTCATTGTCGGTCGACAGCGTCTGCAGTCCAAGTCCTTCCCCCAGTTGGCTAACAGTGCCTGCTGCCTTAGTCCCCCTCCCAGTCTGCCGACAGTGTCCGCTGTCCTCCTCTTCCTCCCAGTCTACCGACAGCGTTTGCTATCCTCCTCTTCCTCCCAGTCTACCGACAGCGTTTGCTATCCTCCTCTTCCTCCCAGTCTACCGACAGCGTTTGCTGTCTAAGTCCTCCTCGCAGTCGGCTAACAACGTTTGCAGTCCAAATCCTACTCCCAGTCTGCTTGTTGAGGAGGTGTCAGAACAGTTTGTGATGTTCAAAGAAGAATGGAGCACAGACGTGTGACTTATGAATGAATGGTTTGGAAAGGAAGCTGGTAGTCAAGATCTGACACTTCCTTGGTTAAAAATAAGGTTAACCAAAATAGAACTTACTGTATGTATGTTTGTGTACATGTGTGTATGTATATACGTGTGTGTGTGTAAAAATAGTTACATGACTCAATACATTCTCCAGAACAGCACTTGCTCAGTGAACTCTCTGCAAAGCCTTTTTTATCTGTACTGCTTTCTAGTGAAGTTTGCTCCTTGTTAATGTTCTTTGTCTCTCTCTTTCTCTCTCTCAATATGTATGTGTAACTGTGCAGGTGATTCTTTGCTGAAGCACAATGGAATGAAGTTTACCACCAAAGACCAGGATAACGACCACTCTGATAATAACTGTGCCTCATTCTACCGTGGCGCCTGGTGGTATCGCAACTGCCACACGTCTAACCTGAACGGGCAGTACCTGAAGGGCCAGCACACGTCGTACGCCGATGGCATCGAGTGGTCCTCTTGGACCGGTTGGCAGTACTCGCTCAAGTTTACTGAGATGAAGATCCGTCCCACCAGAGAGGAGAACAAATGACAGAGTAGAGGAAAAATACAGAATGGGAAAAGAAACTGACTACTAGGTCATAGATATTTAAGAGCTTTTTTTTCTCCAGTGACAAGAACTAATTGGTTTAGTATTCTTCTCTCTAATTCCTGTGGAACTAACACATTATTCAAACCATTCTCTTTTAATAGCTGTACGGTAATCCTTTCCAATGCCATGAACCATCTTTAGTGTTGCACTGATTTGATTGAAGCCCACAGGGCTGTACAGAGATTTGTGTCTCTCTCCTGACTGGGTTTTCAGATGCCATCACTTACTGGAGTTATGTGATTATTTCTGAGATTCCTGAAATTGCAAAACAGAAAAAAAAAAATCTGGTAATCAATTAAACAAATAGGTTGCGTGAAGCATTCTAATTGAGTTATTAATAATTAACGAATAGCTGGAAGAGCTTAGATTACACATCAAGTTAAGAGTGTTATCTGTAAGCTGAGAAGAATCCCTTGACTCCAGACACGGAAGGTATCCAGATAAGATAACATGTTAAATTCAGCTTCTGATGCATGTCTTTTGGAATGGAGCATAGTTCCTGGTGGGCTGTGGGTTCCTGTCCCATCTTTGCAGCACCCCCACAAATGGCGATTATGGATATGAAGTAACATGGTACCAAACATCATCCATCGAAGCACTCCCATCACAGTGGTTTCACAGGGGCTATTAACAAGCATATTGGACAATTTTGTTTCCCAGCACTTTTGGCATTTGACTACAAGCTAAACACTTTGGCAGCTGGTGACGGTAGAGCTAAACTGTTTTAACCCTTCCCTCTAACCTTGAAGGAAGCAGAAGCAAAGACAGTTAGTCACACTATGTTCCTGGCCTCATTTACAAGATAGGATAAATTCAATTATACTCTAAGCTGCTCTGCTCAAAGGCTGAAAAGCAAAAGTTTTCCTACACAATAAGGAACAGTCTCACAACAATTTACACTTGTAGGAAATGGGCTAGTAATAATAGTGAAGGCTTTTAAGTTTTGCCCATCTGAGTAGTTCTTTTAATAGGTAATTGGTTCCAGTTTTGAGCTGGAAATATACACTACAGTACACAAATAAAGGGGCTGCACACCTCATTTAGGTACTTAAAGCAGGGAGCCCGAGCCATCAGGGCATTTAAGCGGCTAGGTAGCCCCTAGTATCCATTTGCTATCTGTATAGTGAATCTACTGCAAGCACAGAACTTTCTGCTTCAATTCAATGAGCCAAAGTGTACAGTGTTTCATTAAGTACTGCTCAACATTATTAAAATCCATGGTAGCACATGGTTGTGTTATGGTCGAGGGCACGGAACAGGGAAAACAGGAGCAGGAGTCACAAAATTGGGCAAACAAGGGGTTCAAATCAAGAAAACACATTTAGGAACACATCACAACGTCAATGACCGGACTGGGGAAACATACTTGAACATGGACTTAAATACACAGGACTGGTTAACAACAACGAGCAACAGCTGGTAACACAGGGATTCCACATGAGGTAGCAAGTGGGCATGGCACACGGGAGGAACAGACGAGCAGGGCATGACAGGTTGTATTCCCAATCTACACAGAAGAGTTGGGAAATAGGTAACCTGAACACGAAGAGTACATCTATCGTGTTTTCATTTGCTTTTGCTTAGTGTCGCTGCATTGTTTTTGCAGGAAGCAGCATACCCCTGATTTTACCTGCAGTTTTTGCAGCGGTTTTGTATCAGTCTTCATTGCACACATCTCCGTGCCTACCAGGAAGCCAGAGGTTCCTTTTTTATTGTTAATCATATGTTTGCTTGTTCAGCCACCACCCGGCAAACCCTGGCTAATTTAAGCCCTCCTTCCTTTAGCTGAATGGTGCCAATTTGTTCCACTGCTGCCAGACCCATAGTAACACATAGCAAAATGACAGAATCTCAAACTTTTGAAGGTTGTTAAGATCATACAGTATGTAGCAATTATTTCAGATTTTTTATGACAAAAACAATAAGCGTCAATAAGGCCTAATGGCCCAAGACATAAGGAGCAAAATACCATCCCTTTGAGAAGGAATACAATGGTGTCTTTCTATTTCCACTGAATTTGCAGATAGCTTACATCGCTGATTTTAATTCTATTGTTTTAGCTGGAGTTATTTTGAAAATTCCATGATGGTCAAAGGACTGACATCAAAGCCCTTTTTGTTTTATGAAAAGGAATTCATAAATATGTTGCCAGGCAGTTAGAGGAAAAAAGTTTCTGTACAGTATAAAAAAAAAATTAAATAGACATTTCAGTAACTTACTGTAAAAATGTGCAATTGTTTTTTTTTCTGTATAAATTGAATTGTTTACTTTTTGATGTACTAAAAGCTTTAAAATAACTGTACATTTATTGTAGAGTGTATGTTTTAGAGACTATTGGAGCATGTATATTATGTCATAAAATAGCACAACTGGAATTCAAGACCATTTCTGAAAAACCCATTTAAAAGATGAATTATTCATTATGCCCTTGAATATATTTTTTAAGTATTTAATTCATTACTAGACAGAGGTTCAATTTGTCTCTCTTCAAGAACAAATTTAAGTTTGTTACTGGAATTACAGTTTGTGTAACAGAAAGTATCTGAAAACTAATGTGAAAAAATATATTTCTAGTCTGACTTTGTGAAACAACTATGAAACAGTTATACATTTTGTAATCACAAGAAATTACCAAGAATAGTTCACCTAAGGATACATTAGGTATGAAACTGAAAATCTCCCTATGCAGCTAGGGCTGCCTTGCATGGTTCGTGGGACCAGGACAAAAACCAGGCCCCATAACGTCCCACTCCTAACCCACTGCGAGCTCCTAAAGCCTATAAATGAAAAATACATTGAAGTTTTGGAAATACAATGAATATTTTATTTCAATTCAAGCACAGAAGCTTGCTTGACTCTGTATAGCTGCATTCCTATACACATGAAATCATTTCTTTTAGGAATTCTTGAAAAAATACTTATACAAAAAAGAAGTGAATTGCAGAACTTAATTCTGCATCCTTGCAGTGAGAGCAGCTTTCTATGCCGAATGACTGTAGCTTTCCAATGATGTTTTATTGTCTTACAAAAAAAATTCAGTAATTCAGTACTGCAGCATGGATAGACTGTCGATGGGTTGAACCGCTAAACACAAAGTTTTGCGTTTAGTTGAATGTTTGTTTAAGATATGCTGGGAGTATGAATTTGCTGTCAGGAAGAAGAAAATGAAAAATAATTGTGAAAAACAATTCTTATATTTGGAACCACAAAGAGAGAGAAAGATTATAAAGAATAGAGCCTCCCCTACTGGCAGTCTCATGAAATTTAGGATATATCCAGTCACTTTTACCTTTAAGATTTTGAATGTTCTTCAGTAGAAGCATTCTGGGACTAACAAAAAAGACCTTCATATGCCTTCATTTTAATGTTTTTTTTTTTTCAATTTTATAAGGAAAAACTAAACTGTTGGCAACAAAGTGTGCATATTGGTGAATTATTTCCCTGATTTCCTACAATATGCTCTCAGTGAAGTCATATAGATTGTTTTGCTGAATCTTGATACTGTGTTTTAATGTTCTTGTTGGCATTTAATAAATATTCACGTTTTATAAGTGAGTCCTTTTCATGGCAGAGTCCTTTATGTGTGATTTCTCAAATGTGTGTTCCTGCATGGTAATGCATGGTAATTACCCCACCAGCCTGGGAATGGGTGGCGGTGTCACATTACACATTTGCCAGGTAAATGAACAGATGAGCCAGAGAAATACAACACGCTTCGGTTTTTTGGGTAGAACCTGAGTGCATATTTAAACTGCTGGCTTCCAGGATTTCCTTTAGTGTTCAGAGCCAATAAAATGCTAGGCATTTGGAAATAATTCTGAAGGGTCAGATTTGATGCTCAGTTAATTGATTTCTATTGCAGGAGTTTATAAAATCAGTTAATTCCACTTGACCAGATCGCTAAAGTAGTTTTTACAGAAAGGTTACATTTTGACTTTCAACACAACTAGACTTATAGTCCTTATAGTATTTAAGGGCTGTGAGAGTCTGCTGTCAATTGGATCATTGTCTGATCTGTCATGTCAGTGGACAACATTTGAGGCCCAAGAGGAAAGTGAAGATCTCACACACAGACAAGTCACATAGGCATCATGCAAAAATATTGAACCATATACGATGCCTCAACATCACTGAAGATTAAAAAATAATAAATTCATCTGAGTCCCAACACGCCTCCCTGACAACTGTCTGCAAACAGCAAGGAGCCTATTGTCTCACTGCAAACCTTATTATAGCTAAAATGTTAGTTTATAAATATAAACTAAACACAGTTATACTTATCTGTCCAGCATCCACAGGGAATTGTGCTGTATGGCATATATCATTTACATGCTTTAGAAATAAGAAATTAGATTAAATTCCATTTTAAACCCAGATCCTTGTATTTAAAAAAACATCACATTAAAGCAGCTGGTTTCCAAAATCAGTGAAAGCCATCAGAGCAGCCACAGGATGCCCGGCTTGGCAGCTGTAACAGCAGAGCAGCAAGGACTTCATCATCTCTACAGAAACAGTTACTAGTGGGTTTCTGCCAGGCCAACACTGATAGAATATGCAAGTAAAAAGAACAAGCAGAAATTATAGTGAATTCTGTCTTGTAAAATGCAGAATATACAACCTTTTGCTTTACTTCAGAGGGACCCCTGTGACCATGAATGGCACAAGTGGGTACAGAAAATGGATAGATGAAAGGATGGATGATGGATGGAAGAATGGATGGGTGGATTAATTTGTATTTGTGTATTTTATTTCTAAAATTGTTTAGCACTGTAATGCACAAATGCTAGCTGTGACACAAGAAACAAGGGATTCTTATACTGCAATAGGGTGACCACCTAATCCATGTCAGGAGGGACACTATGAGCTACAACAGGATTTGTAAACTTTCAATTAAAAGGACCAGGATTTCACTGAAGCACTGGGTTCTTGCCGTATGTTGATTGGTCAGTCTCCTATAATCATGCATACAGTATGTGTCAGTAATGTTAATGTGAAACAGCTGGATGAGTCTTTCAATCTAGGAACTAACCAAACATTTTAGCAGAGCACAGAACCCTTTCAGCTTTAAAGTAGTTCGTAAAAGCTGAAGTAGCTCATAGTGTCCCTCCTGATATGGATTAGGTGGTCACCCTATACTGCAATGAGATCAAGGGGAATGCCATCAGCCCAGCTTTTTTGGAATTTAAAACGTTAAGAACGTCCATGGCATGGACCGGACTAATAGATGGATGAAAGGATGGATGGTTTATTAAACAGTTCCAGTCACACCTAGTGTTTGACTTAAACACTTTGCTATGGCCCACAACAGCGGACCCCATACTCCTCCCACAGACCCCCCCGAGCAACAAGATTGTATACCTTTCCAAGTTCACAAAAGACATATAGACTGGTTGGGAAAACTCCCATGAACCCTCCAGTATCCTTGGGGGTGAAGAGTTGGTCCAGTGCTCCGCGACCAGGACGGATTGTGCATTGTTCCTCCTGGCTCTGAGGTTTAACCAACGGAGGGATCCTCCTTTCTAGTATCCCAGCATTGACCAGGGAGGCTGAGGAGTGTGAGCCCCCTGAAGTTGGAACAGACCCTCTGGTCCCCTTTCTTAAAGATTGGGAGCACTACCCCATTCTGCCTATTCAAGGGTACTGTTCCTAAACTCCATGCAATGCTGTCAGCTAAGACAGCCCAACAACATCAAGAACTTTCAAGAACTCGGGGCAAATCTCATTCACCCCTGGAACCTTACCACCAAAGAGTTTTTGACTACTTCAGTGACCTCAGCCCCCATGATGGGTAAGTCCCCATCTGACTCTTCCAGCTCAACTTCCTCCAAAGAAGGCGCATCAGTGGGATTCAGGAGGTCTTCGAAATATTCTTTCCCCCACCTGGCTAATCCCCATTTGAGGTCAACAGTTTTCCCTCCCTGCTGTAAACAACATGAGTAAAGCATTGCTTCCCCCTCCTGAGTCGCCTGACAGTTTGCCAGAATCTTTTGGAGGCTCACTGAAAGTCATTTCCCATGGCGTCACCAAATTGCCAAAGCCACTTTCCACTTTGCCTACTGATACCTGTCAACTGCTTCAGGAGTCCCACAAGCTAACCAAACTTGAAAGGCCTCCTTCCTCAGCCTGACAGCTTCCTTTACCACTGGTGTCTACCACCGGGTTCAGGGATTGCCCCCACGACAGGTACTATCAACCTTATGGCCACAGCTCCACACAGCTGCTTCTGCAATGGTGTCCTGGAACATGGCCCATTCAGGCTCAATGTCCCCTGATTCTATTGGGATGCAGGAGATGTTTTGCCAGAGGTGCAAGTTGAAGATCTCCCAGACAGGGCCCTGTGCCAGACGCTCCCATCACACCCACACTACACATTTGGGTCTACCAGGTCTATCCAGCATCTTCCCCTACCATAGGATGCAACTCAACACCAGGTGGTGATCAATTGACAGCTCAGCTTCTCTCTTCACCTGAATGTCCAAAGCATATGGGTGCAGGTTCAACGATATGATTACAAAATCGATGATTGAACTACAGCTTAGGGTGCTCTGGTGCCAGGTGCACTTATGACCATCCTTATGTTTGAACATGGTGTTCATTATGGACAAACTGTGGTTACCGCAGAAGTCCAATAACTGATCACCACTCGTATTCGTTTGGGCAGACCATTCCTCCCAATCACACCCTTCCAGGTTTCACTGTCCCCCAGCAGAATAATGGAGTCCCCAGAGGGGGTACCTTCAAGCACCCCATCCAAGGTCTCCAAGAAGGCTAGATACTCTAAGCTGGTGTTTGGTGCATATGCACAGACAACAGTCAGAGCCCATCTCCGACTCAGAGTTGAAGGGAGGCGACCCTCTCATTAACTGGGGTAAACTCAAACATACTGGTGGTGAACTGGGGATAAGTAGCCTCACACCTACTTGGCATCTCTCACCATGAGCAACTCCAGAGTGGAATAGAGTCCAGACCAGGGGTTTGGAGACTTCTCCAGGAGTTCGGTTCCAGGGCCAGAGCCGTGTATTGAGGTGAGCCCAACCTTATGTAGTCAGTATCTCTCTACCTCAATCACCAGCTTAGGCTCCTTTTGCACCAGGGGGGATAGGTTCCATGTGGCTTTAGCCAGTTTGTTCTCCGACAATTGTTCTGCCAAGGCCCCTGCCTTCGATAGCCATCCAAAGTACTCTGCACCCAACCCCCACGGCTCCCCCTGTAGGTGGTGAGCCCACAGGAGGGTGAACCCATGTCACCCATTTGGGCTATGCCTGTCCAGGCCCCATGGGTGGAGGCCTGGCCACCAGGTGTTCGCCCATGAGCACCCTCCCCACACTTAGCTAAAGGTCAGGCTCCAGTCTCCCCAGTTCAGGCAGGGTCACATCTTCATGTATGGTAACTATCATGGAGGTCTATCTGAATGACTTTTAGTCTGGCCCGTCACCTAGGACCAATTACCCTACCAGGGGCAATTGCCCCCTGACTACATAGCTCCTAGGAACACAAAGGCACAAAATCCCTCCACAGAGAAGGGATTTCTTACATGGGGTTTCATATTTTTTTCTATTAATGTAAAGTATGTTTTGATCACATCCTCATATGCAGTGCCTTTCTCAGTCACCTGACACATTCTCACTAAGTAGGCTCAACCCCTTTCAGACTCTGGCCACACATCAATGAAGAGTAGTGTTTACGAGCCACTTTGCTTTCATTCAAGCTTTCATCACTAGCAGTATAGCCATTCTACGGAAAAAAAGTTACTGTATCACAAAAACATTCTGCCCAAGATCCCTGTTATCATGATAACGGGAACAGGAATAATACAAAAAAGCTGAAGGGGAATTCAATTCCTGATAGGTCTCAGATTCTCTCAGCCTGCACAGATTATCAGTAGGGATTGATTCATATTATTATATTATTAGTTCCTGTTTACTAAATGGGGGCTCTGACATCCAGCAATGTCAAAATCAAAAAAGTGGAGTATAGAGCTGAGTGGTTCTTTTCAAACAAAACCCTGGGAATTTCACAAAATGAGGATACAATAAATGCAGCAAAATAGAATCCCCGAAAACTGAAAAATTAACTGGTAACACTACTGGAGGGGCAAAAATAATGCAGTTATTATATGAATTCATGTATTTCATGCAGTTACTATATTTGTTCATGTTGTTTCAAGTTTAGGTACCGTATTATGTATAGTGTTACTGAAATGTCTAACAGGTGGAAGGTTGTACACCCCATTCCCTACAGGCACTCATCTACTTCAACGCAGCTCAGCACAGGATAAATTGTATCGGTTTATGATCCACTGGATACTCCATCGTGACAGAGTTGATTGACAGTTGTGGGTCTTCACGTTGATGAAACTAGATCCTTTTTAATCTGGGTTAGGCTGTCAGTCCAGACATCTCAGGATCTGATGTTAGCAGGTTTAGCTTCTGAGCACGGATAGGCAGTCTCTTGGTTATTTCTTAGGGTGGTGCTAGAGTAGATGTATCAGCAACAGAAGCTACTTACCCACCTGGCACAAGGCGGCACTAGGTAATCTTCTCTGTCTCCAGCTCGTCCTCATTGGGGGCCTTACCTCTAAAGCCCCTAATTAATCACAGAACTCAGAGCTGCAGATTCACTCACATTACAGGTTCCTTTAGGTACTGTACACATGGCTGAGCCTAACAGACATTTTTACATGAGGTTTATAGCTAGGGTTATGGTTGCAATCAGGGTTATAGATATGGTTAGGAGTAGGATTAGGGTTGCTTTTAGGGGTGTGGCAGCTACTTCATTTGACTCTTACTTTCACTTGACTCTAACATTACAAAATGATTAGATGTTATTATGGATTCACACCTCCAGGGTTGCAGTTTGTACCCTGACTCATTACATGTGGCATTGATGTATCTTCATAATCAGATCGGTTTGATGGATCTTGATGGATCCTTGACAGAATCCAATAGTGTTTCAATTAGGGGAACCAAAGTATGAGGTGAGACATGAAACCTGCTCCACACTGACATTCAGATCCTTGCTGGCTTTTAAAATAAGATTACCTTTTTTACTTAGAAATAATGAAGTTCTCCTTTCTTCCCCATCACATTTTCCTCTCGATCTTACCTTTTGGATAATGATGGGGAATCCTGTTCTGCTAGTTGTTTCATTATTTTCATCTCCAGACTGTGTCAAGCAAAAAATCAGCAGGCTTATAGTGTTTTTTTTAAAAAAAAAAAAAAAAAACATGGGCATAATGAAAAATGCATGAACCTGGAGCAACTCTGAAAAGTCTGATAAAATTATACAGTACCTACAGTGCTTCAAACAAGTTTTCCTGGGTGACTAATAGATACAAATGTGCAAGAGGATTTGTATGCTACAATTCAACGAGCAAACAGAGTGTAAAATTAATTCAGAAATGTTCCATAACCCGATGCATTGCTTCCTTGTAGGTTCTTCCACTATCCATCTCTCTGCATAACAGTGGTGTTTCGAATTAAATTGATTAAAGCCAATTTAATATTCTTAATAGTGTAGAAGCAAGATGAATGCTTCGATTATCAAAAATCTTGTATTTACTTATTAAATAGCACATCATTAATGGAAAAAGGATCCATGCCTCTTTCAGCTTTTGCCTGTTCCTACTGATGTATGCTTTACACTACCAGACTATACCAGAGAGAACCTGATGGTACAATTCCCTGCTTGTTTTACTGAATTTCCCTGTGAATATATAAAGATATAGTCATGTCCTGCCCGTCATGTCTGTCTGGCCCTCCCATCTCTTCTCCAGCATGACTCAAACGAGCCATGCCTGTTTCTCGTTAGGTCCTCGTTAGTCTGTGTATAAAACACCCCCTTGTCTTTTGCTCCCTAGTCTGGTGATTGTGGTCCTCTGTGCTATAGATCCCGATCCTGATCCTGATCCTGATCCTGATCCCGATCCCGATCCCCCTTCTGTTTGACCCCTCAAGATCTTTTTGTTTTGGTTCTTTAGTTTCTGTTTGGAATAGACCTCCTGTAACCCCACCTCCGGCTCTGTCTGGGTCCTCCCTCCTTCATATTTGTGACAGATATCAGCCTTGCTGAGTGTCAGGAACAGGACCAGGAACAGATTCCATCTTCAGCGACTGTTTGGTATTGACTTCATTGATATTCAGTCTTTTAAAGAATGTTTGCACCATGCTGTTTACACATTTCTAAACAGAAAATATAATATCAAAACCAAATAATAGTCCTGCATTATATATGTTTTTAAAGGCACAGCTGTGGAGGTGAAAAATGGCACCATGCTACCCTGATTCACCTGGCCAGCCAACCTTTGCAGTCAGAGGAAATTAATCAACACCCTTTGGGTTCCTGAATTCAACCATGCCGTGGCATAAATGCCGTGATTATTCTATATATTATACCATAGCAGGCTGTATAATTTGTGAAATTAATATAATCATTGGTTAAAATCCAGAAAGCAGTGCGGGCATAGCAGTTTTGTCACAGCTGGCCCTGATTTACTGATCCGGTAATTTGGTCTGGTCTGGTCTGTGATGGTGGCAATTAGAGCCCAACCTTATTTAAGCAGAGCAGTGAATAATTCTCACGGCTCGGTCATCATCACTGCTCTTAACACATAGGGCTCAGCTGGCTCTCAGTCAAAGGTCAGTTTTCTGGGGCTAGATGGAGTAAGTCTGTTTCCTCTGTACCTGTCAGTAGCCAGCAGGTACTGACTTGGTGATTTGGGGGGTTGGGGGTCATCATTCTTCTTGACTGATATCTTGTTTTCGGTTTCTGGTTAGCTGGTTTGTGGTTTTGGGATTCATGGTCCCAAGTGGCTAGCATTCCATAGCTGATGTGCTGTGCCACTGGTGTCCTGTCTTAGGGGTTTCCTACCCGTGTGTCCTGGATGTTTCTTTTAGGCTCCCTGGTTCATGGTCTGGGTTCTTCAGTCCTCTGCATCCCAGACCTGTCCATCCAGTCAGCAGCCCATGTCCTCCTGGTTCCCTGTTTCCAGCAGTATTGGGACTGTTGGTCTCAGGGGGCAGGAGACCTGACATGATGCATTGATGGCCCAAGTCAATGTGTTTTGTTGCAGACTTAATCTAGGAAGGCCAATAAAAGGTTTTAATTAGTAAGCACTGAGTCTGAGTAAAGCTGGCTAATATGTTAATAGGAAACATGTACTGTACCTGCATTTGTCCATTATCTTGTAATAACATTTTTTATACCTGTTCTGTATGTAGTTTGGATATCATACCTTAAAATAATAGTAAATAAGTATTACTGCTAGGATATTTCTATAGTCCTTGCTTCCTCATGACCCATATCACTCTGATGGTGAAGCAAAGGCTTCATCTGACTTTCTGCTTATCCAATATTCCTTATATCACTCATAAATAAGCACAAAATTCATTACAATCATATCTATGTTCAACGATCTTATAAATCATGTTCTTTTGAGACCCAGTGGGTTCCTCCTTTGTGTCCTGTTACATATATCTCTCTTTGGTGGTTTCCTTAAAGCGGACTCATGAAAACTGATATTTTGGCTACTTCATTTTTGTTAGGTCACCCAGCAGTTCTGATCCCATTGATCTCTTTTGATCAGATGATGATTCATTCACAAACACCTGTAAAGTACAGAATACAGTGTGAATTTTTCAAACAGAGGGATGGATCCCCTTAAGCTCAAATCTGATTGGCATCACATTTAATTAAACACCTGACTTAAATGATCCTTTATTGGATATTATTATCCAACTGGTTCACATTATTTCTGCAGATCTGCTGGATGATGTTATTAATAATCTCGTTATTTTTTAGCTTTTAATATCAGATCACATAATTCCTTTTTTATCATTTAATATCAGAGCACATGTATTAATATAGATAATTCTTAAGCTTTCACAAGCTGTCTCTTACCACCTATGAATGACAAACATTTTCACTTATGTCATTTGTGGGATTGTGGCATTTATTGATATTTTTATGCTACATAATATGATGTGTGAGAAAGTGGACTTTTATATTTCTTGCACATGCCTGAAAACAGACAGCCAGTCTGCCTTTTAAATGTCACCACAAACTCCTGGGAAGACCCTCATCACTCCAGCTGGCAGAAAAAAAATGTAATGATATCATCTTCTCAAATGACACAAATGCAATGAGGGTGTGATAATGTACGTCATACTGCCATTATCGTTGAGTCATTTCCTAGGACATGGTCTTTCCTGCAACACTCGCTGAACGAGAGGAGTCACATGACCTTAAGCCACTTCTTAGTGGCAAGGAAAGACCTGCAAATATCACCAAGAACATCAAGGGCACCTCATAAGTCAAAGGATGTGCATTAGCTAAATACGAAATAAACTCCTCAGGGACATGTAGCTAAAACAGATACTACATGAAAGGCTTAAGAAGCAGATAACGTCTTCAGTGCAAAGGAACCTTCAGATTCTATTCATTTGTCTTTTGTCCATCTGTCTGGTTCATGAATCCTTTTTTATTTATTTTCTCTGGTACACAATCATCCACTCTTCTTTTCCCTTTTTTCCTTTCTGTTTATGTCTTTTAGATGCTGTGTAATTTATAATACTACAATATGCTTTAGAAGTTTTAGTTGAAACAGAAAGTGCCAAATTATTGCTTTTATTTTAATAGTAAACTTCTTATCACCTTAATGAACAATAAAAAATCCCATCTTTAAAATCAGTTTAAATAGCTTGTTGATATTACGTTAAACTGATGGTGCTATAATGCAATATATCATTTACATCAAGATCTAGATGTTGCTCTTATTTAAATGAGAATATATGCATGTCAAAGTCTGATTGATTTTTTTTCTCCATCCAGAGAGAAAATGTAATTGTTCTGTAAGACGTTTATATGTGCAAATTCTCACTCTTCACAATTTGTGCTGGCAGTCTTTTAATCACAATGTTTTTTTTTCAAAGTTAAATCCTTGTTAATTGACAAGGATATGGTGGTTTACCTTGAAATGATTTTCCATACAATGTAGCAACAATCGTACTATAATATAAAAGTAAACATTTGACTAATAGATTATAGATCTACTAATTTTAATTTCTCTAATTTAGAGAACAATGTTCTAATTCTATAAACTGCTCAGCCATCAGCCATAACATTAAAACCACTGATAGGTGAAGTGAACATCCAGAGGTGGAAAGCTCGAGGTCCAGAGAGTACAAATCCAGACAAAGATTTGGTTTCCACCAATCAGTTGAGTACTCTGTCACTCTTTATAATCAGCTGGTTGGTTGAAACAAAATCTTAGTCTGGATTTGTACTTTCTGGGCCTGAACTTTCCACCTCAATGAATAACATTGATTTTTTTTTCATTACAATGACACTTGTCAAGGGTGCTGTTATGTATTAAGCAAGTGAACAGTCAGTTCTTGAAATTGACGTGTCGGAAGCAGGAAAAGTAGACAAGCATAAGGATCTGAGAGACTTTGGCAAGGGCGAAATTGTACTGGCTAGGTGACGTGGTCAGAGCATCTCCAAAATGGCAGGTCTTGTGGGGGGTTCCCAGTATGCAGTGGTCACCTACCAAATGTGGTCCAAGGAAGGACAGCCGGTGAACCGGAGACAGGGTGATGAGCGCTGAAGGCTCATTCATGCACGTGGGGAGCGAAGGCTGGCCTGTCTGACCTGATTTCGGTAGCCCATCTGGTCCAGTCCCACAGAAGAGCTACTGTAGCACAAATTGCTGAAAAAGTTAATGCTGGCTATCAGGGGCATCGGGACCAGGGGGGGGGACACACCCCCCCCCCCCTTCTCTTTCCAAACAATAAATAAATAAATAAATAAATAGTGCATTCTTTACCTTTCATTATGAATCCACACATTACTGAGGCCAATTCACTGGGCATGCATGAGGAGGAAACATATCCCTAACAAAGACTGTATCCCTAACAAAGACTGTATCCCTAACAATGATTGTAGTCCTGTATCTGACGAACATCATATGGATCAGTTAATTTTTTTTGGTTATGTCTAATTGTGAAACTGCAGCCTAAACAGTGTTTTTATTTTATACAGTATATCTTTCTTATATTGCATTCTTTCACAGTGACTATTGTACGTGTTCCCATTGTAATGTCACTATATACACCCCGCCGACACCCACCGGCAGGGAATTTCCAGTCCCTCCCAATGCCAAACTCCTTTCGATGCAGGAACACACAGTGCCTCGGAGCTTGATGCGTATATGGCTGTGTAGCCGCGGACCGGTCAGAGTGTCCATGCTGACTGTCCACTGTCGAAAGCTCCTACAATGGGCACGTCAATGTCAGAACTGAACCATGGAGCAATAGAAGTAGGTGGTCAGGTCTGATGAGTCACCTTTTCTGTCACATCATGTGGATGGTTGGGTGCGAGTGCGTCGTTTAACTGGGGTAGAGATGGTACCAGGATGCACTATGGGAAGAAGGCAGTGTGATGTGCAGGTGTAACTCAACATACAGTCATGTGAAAAAATTAGGACACCCATTAAATATTTAGTACTTTATTAAGAATTATCAATATTAAATCTTGTTTCAAATTATATTTGTAGATAAAGGTGATGTAATTGCATCACCTATGCAAAAACAAGAAACAAAGTCACTTTTTTAACAAAAGAAATTAACTAAGATGCCAATTCCTACTGAGGAAAAAGTTAGGGCACCCTGTGCCCTAATAGCTAGTATGTCCCCCCTTGCCTGAAATAACCTCGGTGAGACGCTTCCTATAACCATCTATCAATCTCTGAAATTGCTGGCAGAAAGTATCCCCCACTCTCCAATGTAGAATTCCTTAAGCTGTGTGATGTTTGAAGGGTGTCTTGCATGCACTTCCACTTCAAATCACCCCACAGCATCTCAATAGGTTTCAGATCGGGGCTTTGACTTGGCCATTCTAGAACTCCATTTCTTTCTTCCAAGCCATTCCTTGGTAAATTTACTGGAATATTTTGGGTCATTGTCATGTTGCATGGTCCACCCCCACTTCAGCTTCTGGACAAATGATCTCACATTGTCATCAAGCACCCTCTGATATGATGAAGAATTCATAGTGAATTATATGATGGTGAGCTGGCCAGGTCTTGCTGCAGCAAAGCAGCCTCAATCCATGACATTTCCACCTCAATGCTTCACTGCTGCTATGAGGTTCTTTTGCTCAAAATCTGTTTTAGGTTTACTCCAAACATGTCCACTGTTACAGTGTCCAAATAATTCAATTTTAGAATCATCTGTCCAAAGCACATTGTTCCAAAAGTTCTGGTCCTTGTCTAGATGGTCTCTGGCAAACTACAGTCTTGCCCTGATATATATATTTTTTTGACAGCAAGGGTTTCTTCCTTGTACACCTCCCATGTAAATTATACTTGTGCGGATCTTTCTGATGGTAGATGCGCATGCCTTGACATCAACTGTGGCAAGAGCTTCCTGTATGTTCCATGATGACATTTTAGGATTTTAGGAGACTTCTTTCAGCATCTTGCGTTCTGCTCTTGGGCTGATCTTGCTAGGACAACCTGTCCTGACCATGTTGGCAATTGTTTTAAATGTTCTCCACTTGTAAATTATTTTCCAGACAGTGGTAGTGGCTGATTCCAAACTCTCTTGAGATCTTTTTATATCATTTCCCAGACTGATATGCATCTACAATCTTCTTTCTTCAAATTTTGATTTGATGTCCTAGTATATCATGGAGTCTATAGCGATACTGTATGTACCCTAACGAGGTTTCCAGGGCCTTTTGAGAAAAAAGAGCCCCACAACATCACAAAACCTCCACCATATTTTACAGTTGGGATAAGGTTCTTTTCATTATAGCCATCCTTCATTTTATGCCAAACCCACCTTGAATGTTTGTTGCCAAAAAGTTCCATTTTTGTTTCATCAGACTAATTTGGTTCCAGTCAAAGTTGTAGTAGTGTTTCACAAACCCCAGGTGCTACGTTTGTGGTTGTGACATAAAAATGTCTTTCTGGCATGCCTTCCAAATAATCTGTTAGCTTGAAGGTGGCGTCTGATGTTTTTTCTGGATTTTACTTGGTCTTCTAATTCACCAACAGTGAAACTTTGGGATTTTTTTTGCCCTTCTTACAATCTTCCTCACTCTACGTGAGGGCAAAATAAACTTGGGTCATTTTCCAGGCTGGTTTGTAACAGTTCCAGCTGATGTCCACTTTTTTATTATTGCCACAACAGTAGAAATGGGCATTTTCAGGTGAGTAGCTATTTTTTAAAACGAATTCCCTAACTTACAGTATGAAGGTCAACACACTTCTCCCTCATTTACCTTTCCCATGTCGATGGATGAATAAGGGAATTTGGCCGCTGTGTCACCTGATGTTTGTACCCCAGTTAATCAGGAAGTCATGGATTACAGCTTGAAGGTTCTTATTCACTCCAATCAACTCAAAGATGTACAGTTTACAAGGGAAACATAATTTCCAGGGGTGCCAATAATTGTGACCCGTGTGTTTTTGCTAAAAAATAATTATTTCTTGATGAAGGATTTGTTATTCTTTGAATAAATTTATTTCAATGAAAGGCTGGATTTTCGCATTTTTTTCAGTGTGAGATGAAGCTACTTCACCAAAAGGTGGATTTTTTTTACAAATCTCTACAAGGGGTACCAGTAACTGCGGAAGGCACTGTACTGTATATGCAAATACTGCACCATCTCATATGAGGGACTTGAGCATCCTCAGATTTTGGTATTTGTGGGGATCCTGGAGCTGGATACAGGGGGCCAACTGTAATGATGAATAGGTTCCTGTATTTCCTCTTCTGTCCTTGGTTACCATGCAGTAAGTAGTTGAAATTGCCAAAAATGTATCACACCTAGTTCTGGCTGAACTTTTTACAATTAGGAGCTTATGAATATCCAGTATGCATACTGTTTGTACATTTTTGATTTGGGATTTCATTGGTTAGCCCTGTATCCTCACGTATAATGGGTTGGTGGGTCAATTTGCATGTTCTGCCTCAGTTTCCTCCCACAATGACATGCAGGTAAGTAAATTGTTGTCTTTAAATTACCTTTAGTGTATGAGTGTGTATGCCCTGTAACAGTCTGGAATCCTACCCAGGGTGTCCCCTGCCCTGTGCCCTGTAACAGACTGGCATCCTGCCCAGGGTGTCCCCTTCCCTGTGCCCTGTAACAGACTGGCATCCTGTCCAGGGTGTCCCCTTCCCTGTGCCCTGTAACAGACTGGCATCCTGCCCAGGGTGTCCCCTTCCCTGTGCCCTGTAACAGACTGGCATCCTGCCCAGGGTGTCCCCTTCCCTGTGCCCTGTAACAGACTGGCATCCTGCCCAGGGTGTCCCCATCCCTGTGCCCTGTAACAGACTGGCATCCTGTCCAGAGTGTCCCCTGCCCTGTGCCCTGTAACAGACTGGCATCCTGTCCAGAGTGTCCCCTGCCCTGTGCCCTGTAACAGACTGGCATTCTGTCCAGAGTGTCCCCTGCCCTGAGTCCTGTGACGGACTGGAATCTCGTCCACAGTGTCCACTGCCTTGTGATTCTCCACAAACACTAGGACTCTGTACAGGGCTGGTACAGATTTTTCGGATGTCAAGTAAAAACACAAACTGTTTAATGATTTTTTTTAAGCCATCATGATTGATGTGGTTTTGGCTCTGTCCTTATATCAAATGGCAAAATGCATGCATGTCCAGAGAGATATATGTGTTATATATAATTAAAAATTAGCGTCTTTTTGTGTGAAACATTTAGTATTCAGTGCAGCAGACTCATGTCTGGTAGCCCTGCTTCTGGCTATCTGTGACAGTTATTCATACTTAAAGCTAAGGGCAGAGGAGCCTTTAGTTCTTCCTTATCAGAGAAGGAGGGTTCTAACATGCCTGGGGCAACAGAGGGCGCTCTATTGAATCACAATCAGTATATGAGAATAAATGATAGGAAGTATAAATTACATGATACATAAAAACATACCTGCTTATGGAGTTAATTTGGCAAATAATTAATTGTCCATTAATGTAAAAGAGTATAAATAATTTATTTCAGAGAATTACTGTGCAGACCATGGCACTATTCGCATCTATAAGTAGTTAACCTTGTTAAAGGAAAATGTTTTTGTTCGGGTTCTATTCTTCAACAATTTTCTGTGAGTGCTTCAAGTACTAAATAAGCCCTAGAGGTGGCCTGGGGTACTGCAGTGCCTTACATTGTCATGGGACTGGCTGCGGCACTGAAATCCCCCTGAAGACACATAATCATTCTTTTCAACAACTGCCAAAATTCTGCCCTCTCAGCTCTGCCCTAAATGTCTCGTTCTTCACTTTGCTCTCAACTTTTGAGCTCAGATAGCAGGACTCAGTCTTTTAGCAGTTTTTTTCACTCTTCTATGATAATATAAAGAGTAGAAAGGACCCAGTTCTCAGCACTGGCAGTTCAAATCGTGTGTTAGAACCCAAAGCATTATTGTACTGCGTTATCAGTACATCTGATGTTAAAAGTTCCATCATCTCAAAATTCATAAATGCCTCTTTAGCACTGGAACCTAACTTACGGAAAAAAAAATTTCAGTGGACTTCTGGAGAATGAACAGGAGGATTTCATCTGAGAACTCGAATGAAACTGTAGTTTGAACTCTTGCTATAAACAAATGCCTTAATGCATCTATTTGTTTTCCAGCCTTTTCCAGCCAGTGGTGCTGCGATATGGAGAGAAACATTCTCCACTGTAAATCTCCAAAAGTTTAAAACAAGTCAGCTTGACATAGAATATCTTAGTGACTCCTAAAGGTCAGAAACATTGTAATTCATTGTAACTGAAAATCAAGCAGATTTAAATGAAATGTAATATTGCAAAAATAATAAATAAATAAATTAATATGATCGCCATTTCCTTGCTGTTGTTCCAGAAGCTCAAAAAGTTTGGGCTATTTGCAACCTCAGACTTCGATGTTTCTACGTTCCTCCAGCAGATTTCAGAAATATTTTCTTATTAGGTGCACAACACAGATTTGGAAATGGCAAGACCATGACAGCGCTGTAAGGTTAATTAGCCAAATATTTCCAGCAGCATTACCTAAGACTTGTGAAATGTCAGTTGATATTCTGCAGTCTAAGACATGTGTTTCAAACAATCAGTCAGTGTTCAAACAATCAGTTCAATGTGATTTCATGTATAGAATGTCCATGTAAAGAGAGAAAACAACACAACCTCTTAAAACAGGTTTTCCATCCAAATCCTTAGCTGGTTTGACTGGTTTACAGTGAGACACCGCAATTTATCTCACAAAATCAAGTTGTTTGAATGAATTTGGAGTTCTGCTTTCAATCAATTATTTAAATTTTTTTGTTTGTTTGTAGTATCGATTACATATTTGTTTACATATTTGTTTAGCTAACCAAAAGCAGGCTATGGGAGGTACAGAAGTCCCTTGTCAGTGTCAGTATGACAGACTTCATAATGTTGTTTACTAGTCCCCAGCTAAACTGTGAACCATGGTTCCGGCTATGTAAGGTGCTAACGGAAGCTTCCGGAAAGGGCACCCCTGACTTAGCTGTTAGAGATGAACATCAGCCATGCCTGGTGACAGTTTGGTTCCTTGGGAAGAGTAAGTGCCGACATCCCCGTCACAGCGTCCAATGACACACTATTGCAAACAGCCTGCTATTTTCACTGTTGTCCTCCACTTCGTTCTTCACAATACCTGCAGAACTGTTGAAGTCCAGATGCGCATGCCCATTGAGTTTGAAAGCAGGCTCGCGTATGTCACGTTTGGGGGAGTGGTTAACACTGTTACGTAACAGTCTAGGAATTTCAAAACAGCCCATTTCACGTCCTTCTTTTACATATTCAGGAATTATATTTCAAAGAGGGAAAAACAGTGTTTGAGATTCATGGTATGTTATTTCCCTGTACTGAACTCTACTTTTTCAAGTATGACGAGGTAAAGTCAGATTTTTATTCTATGGCACCTTTACATTTACGACTTTTGCATTTTGAAAAGCAGCTGAGGGGCTTCAATAGGCCACATTTGGGAGAGAAAAAAAAGTATGTTAGATAGCGGCCATTTTCTGGACAACAGGTCCTGTGGTGATAACGGGCTGAGGACTGAGCTATTTCCCTTAATGTAACCTGTAAATACCTGACAGCCATGGAAATGTGAATGGCCTGGGGAAGGAGGCTCTTCCTGAATCAGGTCGTCGATGTTCTGATGGTGTGAAACCTGCTGCTAGACTGGGTGTGTGTGTGAGGTGGGGGGGGGGGGGGGGTTTGTGGGGCTGAAGCTAATGTTGAAGTATTGAAATTAGTGACCTATTAGTGAATATTTGTGTGACTAACAAATTTAGTGGCACTTACTTACAAACAAAGGAGGTTTAACAGTTATGTATCATCTTAGTAATGCCTTGGTGTTTATCTGTGACTCTATTTACACTGATCAGCCATAACATTAAAACCACCCGGCTAATATTGTGTAGGTCCCCCTCGTGCCACTAAAACACCTCTGACCCATCGAGGTATGGACTCCAAAAGGCCTCGGAATGTGTCCTGTGGTATCTGGCACCAAGACGTTAGCAGCAGTCCTGTGGGGCCTCTCTGGATCGGACTTGTTTGTCCAGCACATCCCACAGTTCCTCAGTTCGATTGAGATCTGGGGAATTTGGGGGCCATGTCAACACCTTGAGCTCTTTTTCATGTTCCTCAAACCATTCCTGACATAATTTCTGCAGTGTGACAGGATGCATTATCCTGCTGAAAGAGGCCACTGCTGTCAGGGAATACCTTTGCCATTTATTACCAATTTCTAAACAAACAGTAACTCACTCACAGACTTTCCATTATGAAGCATATTTAATGATTCCACCTTTTGTGCCAGAATCATCACAGTCTTCCTTTTAGGAACACTTTCAGAAGCACTGGGAGCACTATGTTTTGGACCCATTATTAAAAATGCAAAATTAACGGCACTTCAAAGTTTAAAACTTACTGCGAGACTCCTGTGAGATTCCACGGTCACACAGACAGCTCACACATGAGTGAGGCTGTTTCCTGAGATCAAGATACTCAGTGTACCCAAGCCAAGATGTGTAGATCTCACAGTTAATTTTTTTTTTATCAAAAAAGATACAGTATGTACTTGGCACTTACAATAAGATATTAAATAACACTATTATATATGTATTATCTGACTTCCTGCGATCCAAATAATTTTCAATATTGTTTACATACTTATGGCTTATGCATCGTCTGCGATTTTTTTGGCAAGCTCTATAAACATTCCCATTTAATTGTTCACAGCCAACTCCAGAATAACTGGAATCTGCAGTTGAACCTAGAGGGACTACCATACTTGGTCTACAGCAATGTTGAGGTAGGTGGTAAGTGCAAAGTCACATCAACCTGAATGGCAAGCCGCAAGGTTTCCAGGCAGATCATCGCCCAGAGCATCACACTGCCTGCACCGGCCTTTTTCCCCTAGTGCATCTTGGTCCCATCTCTTCCACATGTAAACGACGCGCTCGTACCCGGCCGTTCACATGATGTAATTGAGAATGACTAATCACGCCCAGCCACCTTCATCCATTGATCCATGCTCCAGTTCTGATGCCCACGTGCCCATTGTAGGCACTTTCTGTGGTGGACAGGGGTCAGCATGGGCACCCTGACTGGTCTGCGGCTATGCAGCCCCATGCGCAGCAAGCTTTCTGTCATAGCCAGCATCAACTTTTTTAGACATCTGTACTACAGCACCTCTGTACCTACTGTGGGATTCGACCAGACGGCTAGCCTTTGCTCCCCACGCGCATCAGGGACCCTGGGGTACCTATGACCCCGACATCAGCTCACCGGTTTGCCTTCCTTGGACCACTATTGGTAGGTACTGACCACTGCACACTGGGAACACTTCAGGCCTGCCATTTTGGAGATAAACTAGTTCTCTAACCATCACAATCAGAGTAGCTCAGATCCTTACATCTGCCCATGTTTCCTGCTTCCAACACATCTACTTCAAGAACTGACTGTTCACTTGCCTAATATATAATGGCAGCCTTGACAGGTGGCATCGTAAGGAGATGATCAATGTTATTCCCGTCACCTGTCAGTGGCTTTAATGTTGCAGCTGATTGGTGTGTGCTGTGAGAGTCGGGGGACCGCGTAGCATGCGGCCAAGCATACTCCCAATAGAGGGAAGATTAAAGTAAGGAAACTGGGCTATGATGATTCTTTTATAGCTCTGATTTCCATAAGACTGTGGGTGGTGGTGATGGAGGAGAGGATTTGCGCTGATTTCTAGAGTCTAATTTTCGTCTGGAGCCATACAGTCCGCAAGGAGCTTCAGTTTGCATATCTGATGATTTACTTAACATTGTGTACTCCTTAATGCAGTAATGCATATGTTACCACTGTCATATGCATAGATGGCTTTGTTTATTTATATGTTTTTATTTGCCGCATTCCTTTTTTTCTGCTGTTGTAGGTCTGTGGGTAAATACTCTGTGTTGCTTTCTGCTGTGAGACTGGTGTCCATTGTCTGGACGGACAATGCCATATGCGACCTTTGTCCAAGTCCTTCTCAAACAATACAGTCATAACCTGACGAAATGTGGCCGGTGGACATGCTAATCCACAGACCCTAGCAGCCGATGAAATTCAAATAGCAGTATCCACCCGTTTTCTATATCCGCTTGTCCTGTTCTGAATTATGGGGGTCAGGGGTCAATTCTGGAGGCTACGGGCACAAGGCAGGGAACAACCCAGGATGGGGCGCCAACTCATCACAGGGCACAAGGCAGGGAACAACCCAGGATGGGGCGCCAACCCATCACAGGGCACAAGGCAGGGAACAATCCAGGATGGGGTGCCAGCCCATCGCAGGACAAACACCATTCACACACACATGCACACCTATAGGCAATTTAGTAACTTTGGATTGTGGAGGGGGAGGCAGGGTACCTGGGGAAGCCCCATGGCGACGTGGGGAGAGCACACTCTGGGGGCCAGGGCGGAGATTTGGCCACAGAGGCGTGAGGCAACAGCACTAAGCACCACAGCGTTTCTGAGGAGGAAGAGGAAAACCGAACAGGATGAGATTACAATTCACAAAATAATGTCTTGTCATAGCGGCACGCTACATAGCTTTTAACAATCTGTTAATGTTATCACCTAATTTAATAATAAGCAGAGGAACTGTGAAGGGAGGATGCAGTGAAGGAAAGAGCAGCAGCGCAAAGTACAAGCCGTGCTTTTCAAACTCCCTGAAAATGAACTTTGCAATGGCTCAGAAAATACAGCAACCTAAGTGTTTCTTTTTTTCTACTTGAGTGTTTGGGGAAAGTACATAAAGAATGAATACGAGTGACTGACTGGATATTAAGGAGTGTGGCTCCTTCCTTTAGTAAAGTGCATGCCGGCCTCTGTGACATAGCAGCTCTTTCTTCTGGTTTACTTGACTGATGCTTAAAGTGCTGGTATTGTGCTCAGTAATGAACATGGCAGTCTGTAGGTGAACTACTGTATAAGGCACTGCAACCATTGCAGTCTAATGAAAGCAGTGAGTTTCATTTAGATATGTATTATTGTACATATTTTGCAGGGAGGAAGAGGTTATGAAAGGCTTTGAATGTATAGGGTTTACATTCTGCTAGAATCATCACGTCTTCTGTTTCCATCTTTACACACAGTTAAATGGCTGCAATCTCTCTTTTTTTAGGAAAAATAAGACGCACAAATAAAGTCTTAGAAATATGAACGCCAGTCACCTATTACAGCGTCAAAATCGGGCCTGTGTACACTTACTGCTCAAGCTCTGTAACCTGTAAAGATTTATATTATTCCCAAATCATACCTAAAGGGATTATTTTAGAAAGGCCACTGAGCAGTCAGTATATTGATTTCACCTCCATGAAGAAAAATTGCATTGCAATTTTACTAGGAGCAACTGATATGTCATATATTGAATAGCTGCAGCCGTTTGTATAGCCTGCTGTGTTTACTGCAGGTGATTGTTAGTATTTAAATTATTAATTAAGCAGTAAAATTTTGCAAACATATAAAAAAAAGTATATATAAAAAAAATCCACCAGACAGAATGCCGTTTGTCAGCTGAGGGCATAGGTCTCTCCTGTTTCTGAGAAACATTACTTTACTGTCAAATTAAAACAGAATTAAATCTGACTGCAGATTATTTTCATTTAGTTTATTTGTTTTTAGGGTTGATCACTATGTTATATGATCATTGAGAAATTTTACTAACTAGACTAAACTAGACGATTCCAGACCGTGATGTTGCACACGATTCACTTTTGGCTGATTAAGCAACATCCACAGATAGAATACGAAGCCAGTATGTTCTGGGTTTGATCTTGGTTCTGAGACTGCAGGGCAGCTACAGACTGGCACAATGTCAGCATGTCAGGCCAGTTCAGCTCAGGGACTGGTAGTCAGTCAGTGTGTCTGATTGATTCAGCCCAGTAGCTGAAAGCTTCTTGTCAGCGTGTCTGAGCAGCTCGGCTCAGGGACTGCCATATCTCACTGTGTCTGAGTGATTCAACTCAGAGGATGCAAAGGGACTTGTCAGCATGTTTGATCAATTCGGCTCAGGGACTGGCATGATTCACTATGTCTGATTGACTCTAAGACTGCAAGTCAGTTTACAGTATCTAGCCACTTGCCTCCAGTTCACCTAATTTGAGTGATTAATTAGAAAGCTAGAGTTACCAGACTGTACAGCTCTTACAATAGTCCTCGAGCATGCATTAAGCCTGGCTGAGAAACACGGTAACACCCCTACCTAAGAATCTGCTAAAGACAGATATTGCAGGAAAACAAGAAGTAATAAAATCAATCTATTTGCAGAATTATCACACCTCAGTTACAATCTGAGGATGACTTTATTAAAAGGAATTTCACTTCTATTCACATGCACAGAAAGGTTTCATGTTGAGGCAATGCAAGTTAAACAGCTTTTTCCAGGTGTATTAGGATGAATTCGCAGACGATTACGTCACCCACGTGGCATGGAATTAATCCTTTTCCTATAATATTCTGGGAAGTTGTAATTGTGGATTAATTCCGATCGCGTTTGGACTGATCATACTGAAATTCAGATCAATCGTCCATGATTCACCCCGAATGTTACTAGACTGCACGAACACGTTATTTACCGATCCCCTGTAAAACCTACGGTAATTTTGCCATAAATAACTTGGGCTCATAAAAAGAAGCCAGGATGCTAATCTGGGCCGTTAGATCGGCAAGCAGAATGCTTATCTTGGTTTTGGGAAATGGGGGGGTCGGTATACAGCACCCTATATTGCTTTAGGGGGGAACATGGAGGCGTTGCGCAAAGACACCTGGCGCTAGGATGACTATCTTAGTGTATTATCACAAGCAGCATCACTCGGACAAAAGGGGGAATTTGGTAACATATTGCCTGGGGGGAAGGGGTGAGCCTGGCCAGCTTACCCCCTGCCCGCACGCAGCGCTAAATTTACTATAAAGGAAGGGGGAGATCCCAGTACTGACCGGAGCTCAGCCGTGGGATATAGCCAGGACTGAAAAGGGCTCCCCAGTCCGTGTGTGAAGGTGGGTGATGATGGCACGTCCGAGTGTAAATAGTTTTGCAGCTGCTTTGTACGTTTAATTGATTATGGGGATTTATTATCAACGCTTGTGATAATAATTAGCATTTTCTATATTTTATTATTTCTTTTCTATATACTTTAGTTCGTATGATATATGCTATTCTATATCCCTTGTGGTACAAGGTTATTTTGCATTGCTTTTAATTGATATATTGATATTGGTTTTAATGCGAAGTTATCTTGTATTACTTGTATTAAAGTGTTTTTGAGTGAACCTAAGCGTGCCTGTTTGTTCCTTCGAGAGCCCTATATCCCTCTCTCATCCAATTTTAATACACCAGGCTTGAAGGTTTTACACCGGCAAGGCTGTTGCTGGATATGAATGTTTAAATGGTGGGGGGGGGGGAGAGTTTCGAGTAAGCTGGACAGCAAAATATTCAAAGCAAAGCAGGGCCACCTGCCCAAACTGGCTACTTCATTATATAACCTAACCAGGCATGTAAAAGGATGCAAAGAGCACAGTAATTCATGCTCGGTAGGTGATACGCACAGTAAAGTGTGAGAGAGCTCTGAGTGCAAGTGCTGAACTGCAGAATAGCACGCGGGACCTGTGCAGACACAGTGACTCTCTGGCTATGCTGTGGGCCCCCTTAGCGAAACAACCAAGCGAATGAGTCTCATTTAGAAAAGCGTATTTCCAGAAGGTCTAACAACGGAACCAGTCATGTACCAGTCAAACTGAGACTATTCATATGAGACCAAACAGAAAGGTGTGCAGCACCTGCAGTCACATAAATCAGCCTTTCTCACATCTAAGTGCGCCGCATGGACTTGCTGTGGCCCAGCTCCAGGAGAAAAGGTCACGAAGGAAGCCTGTGAGGGTGGCTTTGTAGGCCAGCGCTCGCTCGCAGAGCTGTGGTGGCTCTGATATATTCCTGAGTAATTCCGTGAGTCCAGGCTGCTTTGTGCCAATTTGGCTGTTCTCCTTGGGGTGAGACACGATGCAGGCCTGAAGGGAGGCGGGTCACAGCTTCCAGTCAGGGACAGATACCTTACAGCATGTAATGAGAGGGCATTAACCACATATTTATCAACCAGGCCACTCTTGGTCAATAACATAAAACAAAATAAAATATCCAGAAGAGGCTGAAGGACTTCAGCCAAAGGTTGAAGATGTATCAGCTGTAAATAACATGCACAAATAAAGCGAAACTGAAGTGGAAGAGCGGCTAGGAATAGTTAGGGAAGAGTTATGAAAAAGTTAGGGAAGAGTTCATTAAGGAAGGGTTAGGGAAGGGTTAACATGGAAAATGACAAGACTTGCTTGCAACATTGCCCTGTTGTATATCAACCACAGGCAAGACAGGAAATCTAAATTGAAACTCATAAAGTCAAAGCTAATGTTAGTGTATTTTTTTAATTGCACCATTCTCCGTCAACTCTGAAGACTTTAGTGCATCCAAACCCCTGAGGAATAACTGCTTCTCAGATGCTCAAATCACCACATGGTTACCATGCTTAAGATCGCTAAGATCACAGATCTGTTCTAATGCTGAGCTGCTGTTGCGTCCCATAGGGCGGCGCCAACCACTTAGCTGCAATGAGTGTCTTCACCTGCCCTGCGCCCTGTATAAATAAGCCCCTCTGCCCTCATACTCACTGCCAGCTATTGTTTGCCTTCTCATGAGCCTTACGGAGCCTTTCAGCCCTGTCCTGTGGCTGTTCCAGTTCCTGCCAGCGTGTGACTCAGTGGGCTGTGCCTGTGATTGGAAGGTTGCCAGTTCAAGCGCAGCCTCTGCAAAATAGTCACATCTGTGTGCCCTTGAGCAAGGCCCTTAACCCCCAGCTCCATGGGCGCCTCTGCAGGAGGCTGCCCTTCGCTGCCAAGTTTGTGTGTGTGTGTGTGTGTGTGTGTGTGTCATGGAGAGCAAGATGAGGCAGAAACGGGATTTTCCCGTGGGGATCAATTAAGTATAACGTATCATCATTAGCAGCACTGCCTGTGTCTGTCCGTCCTCATTCCCGTCTCCTTCACACCTGCTGCCTGAGTTTGTCCACCGATCTCTGTAGCACTGATCTCCCTGGCGTTCAGCCTTTCTGCACCTGTGACCATGACCCTGAGATTAGCCCGAACATCCCAGTTCTATTGGCTAGATACTTTCAGTAAAACCCTGGTTCTCCAATTTTCTGGGTCTCCGAGTTTCTGTCCCCACCAGACCTGACAATTGCAAAGTAATGGAGGCTCTTGAACTCTCAACATACTGTGTATGTTCAGTTGCAGCCAGCTGAATGTCTGTTTGCAGGAACAGCCGGTCTTCATCAACAGGCAGTGTAAGCCTTATAAAGTGGCCACTGAGAGTTAACAGATAAATCAACCGGTGGCAGGAATGTCGTTCATTTTATCACAAATCATAGAACTCATATCTATATGCCATTATATGCAACACTTCTGTAAGATAAAACTTCTAAAAGGCTATGACAGGAAAGTGTACATATTTAATACCCATTCTAATCCACCTCTGACAAGGTACCTTGCTTAAATATCCAGACCATATCTACAAGCAGCAGTTTGCAGATTCTGAAGGCATTGGTATCTGATAATGGACCAATTTATGCTTAGGCTAAATTTCAACTGGGAAATATCCCCAGTCCAATAGAAAACTGGAAATTCTTCAAGATGATTAAGAGCCCAGTCCCTTTACTGATAAGCAGAAAGCAGCCAACCACAACGTGTCCTACTGGATGGTATGTGCTCAGCACAGAATTTAATGAATCTCCGAATTAAGCAAATGTTGCAGGAAATGTAACCCACGAAAGAGGTAGAATATCAACTAAATGAAACAGGGAAAACGCCTCAGCGATCAGTGACCTAGAGCTGAAGGAAGTCGCTCTACTTCTCCTGCTTTAAGAAAAAGTCCAGACTAAGAGAGACGATGAAGTTGTTTGTTAGCCAGACCACAAAGAGGAATAAAAAATAAATAATAATAAAATAGTAAAAAGGAATAATAAAGTTTTGCTTTGAGGATGGATGGGTGTGCTGATGTTCGCTTTATTATCAGGCACACTGAACAACTTGGGTAACTTTAGCTCAGTCTTTATCAGGATTAAACAAATGCCTGTTTAGTAGTAGATTCATTTCATTGCTCGTTAGTTTTGACAGTTTTCATTTAAACATTCAAAAACGAATATGTATACTATGACATTTTCTTCTCTATTTACTTGCATGTTTGATGCTGTGGTGTGTCTGCAAGCAGCTTGATAGAGGGGATGATGGAGCTTTAACATTTTTAACTACAAACATCTTCCAGAAGTAAATGATGCAAAGGGAAACTACTCAAAGCAACAAGCAAAAATCAGCATAACATATTGCACATTACTTTGTTTTTGACCAGCATTTATTCATGATCAGCCTACAACTAAATGATCCTTTTTTTGTATTTTCTCAAGGACACTGGAATGTGTCTGACCCCCCCATCTTGCTCACCATGAGACACATATGAAGGTGAGAGCCAGCTTGGGCTAATAACACAGGATCAGCCAGAGTGCGACACCCCCACACCTGGGGGTTCAGGACCTCTGCTCAGGGGCCCATGGACATGTGACCATTCCGCCAAGCCCAGGTCTCAAGCTGGTCTTCCGATTACGGGCATCATACAGTACATACACACATAAGGACTCAAAATAAGTGGAAGGCAGGGCTTCATGTTTCACTTTCTGCATTTCTATAGAAAAGTTAATGTCAGCACTTTTAAAACACTGACATTTCGCTGTCCAGCTACACAGAACTCCCCCTGCCATTTAAACATAAATATCCAGCAACAGAAAAGCCTTCAAGCCATGCACATGTTATGTGATTTACATTGTTTCAACGGAAAACTTAGCTGTGTATGTGAATAAAGTGAAATCCCTTTTAATAAAATTCTTTGAATTCCAGTGGCATAAATTCCAGTGCAATTTATGCCACACTCTTGATAAAGAGCATTGTAACAAAGCACTTTACACAGGATAAAGGTTCCAAGAAATTAAGCCTGAGGCAATAGTGGCATGGAAAAAGTCCCTCGGAGAGATGAAGAAACCTTGGGAGGACCCGGACTAAAGGGGAAAGCCCACCTCCTCAGGTCAACATTAGGCAGTACAAGCATACATAATGCAGTGCAAGGTAAATTAAGGCAAATGGTAGGACCACATAGGCAGGCAGATGCATTGTGGGGAGAGCAAGCAGTAAGGCAGACATATGGGCTGCTGAGGTGACAGCAAGCAGGCGGGGGGATTAAGAAAAGTGAATCAGCAAATGCATAACGGGAGCGTGACAATGCAGGACAGCAGGGAAGTGAATCAGCAAATGCATAACGGGAGCGTGACAATGCAGGACAGCAGGGAAGTGAATCAGCAAATGCATAACGGGAGCGTGACAATGCAGGACAGCAGGGAAGTGAATCAGCAAATGCATAACGGGAGCGTGACAATGCAGGACAGCAGGGAAGTGAATCAGCAAATGCATAACGGGAGCGTGACAATGCAGGACAGCAGGGAAGTGAATCAGCAAATGCATAATGGGAGCGTGACAATGCAGGACAGCAGGGAAGTGAAATAAAGATTCAAGAGTTTGTTGTCATAAATACGGTAAACAGTCAGTTACATTATACATTGGAAATGTTACTCTGTATATTCTACTGGCCATCATTAAACACAAATACAAATTAAGGTGCTTCACTAAGACAATGACAGCGATGGCTTGGCACTCCATATTGGGTTATTCCTGCCTTGTGCCTGTTGTTTCCAGGATAGACTCCAAACCCCTGCAGCGCTGTAGAAGACAAGCAGAAGCAAGAATTAATGAATGAATAAGACAACAAATACAAATAAAAAAGTATGACTTGAGTATAAATATGTAAAGATGGTGCAATGTGGCATAGAGTGCAATTTAAACACATAATATGGATATTGAGAGTATTGTGACAGTTGTGAGTATTGCAAAGAAGCTTTAGCAAGTCTGGCAGCATGACTAGGAGGGAAAGGCCCCAGGAATCCCCAAACACCCGCAAGGGTATCAGCACTGACGGTACAGCACCTCCAAGATCAATGGAACTGACCTCCACCCAACTCTACGCCTCACTCAGTCCATAACCTCAGCCACGGATACTACCTAGATCTAGCGTTCCTGTAAGCTAAACTAAACAAGTGTGTTTGTAGTCTGCACATCAAGATTCCAGGCAGGTAAGTTATTTTTGTTTACTATAAGTGGAAAATAATGATGAACCTTAGAAGTGTAGGACGTGCTCCCAGTTGCCATGTCTGATGCAGCCATTACTAAGCAGACCTCCAGCATGTCCACTAATTACCCTGCGAATCTGTGAATTGTTGAGCCTGCTCAATGCTGAACTGGTGACTTTCACTGGTTTCTGAATTCTCCCCAGTTCTCTTATTCCCTGAATGCGGTTTTCCGTAGTGCTCCGGACAGCTTTCTTCTCTTGGCTTGTGTTTCGACCCTGATTCTTGGATTATTGTTTGGTGCTTATACCATTCCTGGCTGTGAATTATACAATCTGCTTTCTCTGCGCTTGGCTCTCAGAAGTCCTTACAGCTCATTACGCCAGTTATATTCTGTCAGTTTACATACCATTGTCAATGGCAGCTTTTTTTTAAAAAAATATGAGAATCATATGCCGTACAACAATTGATACAAAACAATAGGTTAAAACATTTGTAATTAGGGTGTTGTGCAAACCAAATGTGTGGGTAGGTGCCATTTCAAAACCACACACAAGACATAAAAAATACACATATACAGATATTTTTGTTTACTGACGCTGAGATATTAGTCGTGAATGTCACAAGGTGACGATTCATTGATGATGTGTAGAGATGTCAGTAGAGGACGGGAATGATGAGGGATGGGGGAGGGTGCTAAGAGGTCTGATGTGATCTGATGCAGGAAGCTCGCTCATTGGCTAGATTACCCTGCCTGCAAGTTTACTGCATGTTTAACCATGTGACATCCACAGTCAATGTAGCCACGTTATTGGTTGGCTGAATAGTTCATTTATATGTTACATTTTTACAAAATGTTGGGTAGCACATGCATACCTAAATTGATGGGCGCAATACCACTGCATTTGTTAAACATTATTTCCACCCGAAATGATTTTGATATTGGTGGCACGGTGTCTCAGTGCTGCCTCACACCTTTAGAATTAGGAATTCATTGTGTGTGTGTGTGTGTGTGTGTATGTGTGTGTGAGATCCACTCATTTTCAAAATCCTCTCCAGAAGATGGGCATTGATCATATTACTTTTTAGCACTTAATTTAATGTATGGGTTTGTGTGTATCACTGACCTTTCTACAAACATATTCACAACAGGGAATTACTTAAACTGATACTGATTTTTACAAATATACAGAAATATGCAAGTCTAACGAAATACAAGGGGAAAAAGAGCAAGTGAAATTCATTACTTAATCTGTGCAGCATGTGGCTGGACTGAAGGCGGATTTAAAGTCCCTTTGAAGAAATCCATCCTTCTATCATGGAGGCTACTTGCGAATTCTGCACACATACACAGAGCAGAACCAGGTTTTAGGTCTTAAGACCTAACGGTGTGAAGCAGCTTCAATTTAGTTTGAGCCACATTCATACATACTAAATCTGTAATACATTAACCAGGTATAAGAGCTCTTCCCGTTTGAAGGAGATTATTACCAGCTGTTTGTGAGTACAGATGTGTGGTACGCAGGTATGTCCAGCATGCAGAACACAAAGATTGTAGTCATGGGCGATTGTCAGTACAGATTATTAAACAAGATGCTAATTGATGTAAAGTCCTGTTCTGTAATGCTGTTTTCAGTTCTCTCCATTTGTCCTCAAACGATAATAGCTCTGGAAAGATCATTGCCTTTGATGGCTACCTTTACGCCTGCATTCTTGCTGCGATTTCTAATATTTGCAGAAGCGAGACTCGGTAATCCTCAGTTCAGGGCTGCTGTCTCACAGCGCTTTTAAAATTGCAGGTAAACAATTGCAGAGAACAGAAAGACACTTTTATCAGGGTTTCTCTGCACATTTCTGCTTCATTCACACAGATCCTCAACATTTTACTCCAGACACAAGCCAGAGGTTCTTCCATGTTGACAAAAAAATTATAATAAGATAGCATGACCAGATAATCTATGTCAGGGACGACTATAAGTTACAACTGTGCAAACTATATTAAGGTTAATTTTTCAGCTTTATAAAGCACTTGTCACAGACATGTAGCCACAAAGCGCTGCACAACAAAATAAAATAAAAAATAAATGAAGTAAACAAAAACATTAAAACAAACAACATATAATTATAACACAATTAATATAAATAAAAATCTAAACAAAAGCCTGAGTAAACAAGAAAGGTTTTTTCAAGGAATCCATGGAATCTGCCAAACGTAATTCTAGCGGGAGATTAAGCCTCAGAGCCGTGGACTGAAAGGCAATATCCCCCCCAGTCTTTAATCCCCTATGGGGAACAACTAACAAATTATGAACCTGAGATCGAAGAGTACAAGAAACCTTATGCTTGAGAAAAAGACTAGATAAGTAGACTGGAGCTTGACCATTTAGTGCTCCACATGTAACTACCAGAATTTTAAAACGAATCCTAAAATCCACTGGGAGTCAGTGTAAGAAATATGGAATAGGGGTAATATGAGTGTGCGTCCTGGGATGCATTAGCAACCTGGCTGCTGCATTAACTGTATAGCTTGTAAATGCAAATGAGATTACTTAAGCCAGTAAACAAGGCATTATAATAATCTAAACACAATGAAACAAATGCATGAACATTTTTTTCTAGTTCAGCTGATGAAACAATAGCTCACAATTTTGAAATGTTCCTTAAGTAAAAGAAAAAATGAGAACATGAGATTGATTTTACATGCAACTCAAAACTGAACGATTCCTGTGCTCAGATGAATAGTTCAGTTCTTCTTGTGCTTTTACTGATTTGTCTGCTTGATTGAAAGACTCATCCAGCTTTTTCACATTAACATTAGTGACTCATGCATGCTTAAAACAGACTGACCAGTCAGCACACAGCAAGAACTCAGTGCTTACGTGAAATCTAGGGCCTTTTAATTGAAGTGGTAGTTTACAAATCCTGTCCTAACTCAAAGTGTCCACCTTTACATGGATTATCTGGTCACCCTACAATAAGACCAGCTCTGCCTGTTTCGGAATGTATAACATTTTAGTAATATGTAGATTTAACTGGTATTCTCTACTAATGTAAATGTAAATGTATAAACTGTAGACCATAGTGTTAATCCACAGCAGGAATGTACAGTATCAACGATGCCCCATTTAGAAAATAATGCAGCAGAGTCATTTTTGGCCGGATGTCTCATGACTGTTTCTGAATAATAATCTCACATAAACAATATCCAATTAAACATGTCCTCTCCTTCACTTTTCCATTCGATCCATTCAATATCAAGTTGAGTGTCTCTGCTCTCACTAACCTCTAATCCTGCTGTTTTGTCACTTAGCAGCGCTAGACATCAGTAAGTCAAGCCTGAAAGTTTATTGTCAAGCCGAGAGAATGATACAAAGCACAGAATCATTTGTGAAAAGAGAAAAAAAAGACTGACAAGTGGTGTAGTGTGCAAACCGTTAAGGGGCTCGCTTCTGCCAGGGGATGTTGAGGGTGGTGTAGTGGTTCTGTATGGAGCATCGTAGCTACACCTACATGACTATAAGTTTCAGTCCTGCCTCCATTCCTTGTGCATGGAGTTTGCATAAATCTTCCATTTGTGGAGGTTTTCTCCAATTCACCCCTCAGTCCAAAAGCAGGCACTTGAGCTGATTGGTCTCTCTAAAATGCCCGTGTTGTGTCTGAGTGTGTATGTGCCCTGTGACGCACCGGCATCCCCTCTAAGTTGTCTCGCTGCCTTGGGCCCTGTGTTGCCTGGGATTAGCTCCAGGAAAAAAAGTTATGTCTATTACCCATTATCAACCACTGCTTCTGCTGATTGGTTATTCAGCATGTTCTGCCTGTGTGTAGCCTACTGCTGTTGAAAGAGGTAACTCACCGTCACTAGTCCTGATGAATCTTTGTAAGCATGTTTGTCATGATGAAATTTGACCAAAAAAGAGAAAATCTCAAAGAGCTAAAACTGGGATTTCTTTGGGGAATGAGAAGCTTGTAAGTGGGGGCGAGGTGAAATTCGTGTTGAAGCATTTCCTTGTTTTTCTTGCCACTATAAAGGTTGGTTTGTTTCTTTTGTTTTGTTTTTCACCACTGCATCGCACTAACCCATCATTTATGGGAAAAATCACTTTTCTCCTTACCCCTCAATAGGAGGTGATCAAAGATAACGTCTGTTGACAAATTATGGAAGAGTAAGCAAAAGAATAGATTTTAATAATGCACGCACATCGGTTTGATTTCAACATCAGCTGGGACCAAATCAGGTCCAAACCTGCGCTCCCCCTAAACACACACAGTACTCCCACAGTATTGGTAGGGACATGTCTAGTGTTGTGGTATTGGAGTCCAGTCTTTCATTTTCTCAGTCTTGTCTCAGAACTGAAAGCATTTGTACTCGGTCTTGAATCGGTCTTGGACTAGATCATCTTTGGTTTGGCTTGCAATTTTAGATTGAGATGCAAGACCGCTTATTTTTCCACTACAATAATAAACTTTCTCATTTCTCCTAGTCCTCTCAAAACAACGATACAGATTAATAAAATAAAATGCATTAATTAAAAATAAAATGAATCTATTAGCCCTGCGATGGGCTGGCCCCCTGTCCAGGGTTGTTACTTGCATCGTGCCCATTGCTTCCGGGATAGGCTCCGGACCCCCCGCGACCCAGTAGGATAAGCAGGTTGGATAATGGATGGATGGATGGATTAATCTATTATTCACCTTAATTGTATTGACTGTATACTGATGCTACTTTATTTATTTATTTTTGAAAAGATAGTCCCAGAGTGCAACACTACCTTGGAAGTCCCTTCCGAACAGAAAAGATAGTTTCATCCATTTTTCGATTTGGCTCAATCACAAAACTTATGTTCTCCGATGCAAGCACACTTTACTATTGGCCAAGATGTAAACTGCTCAGTCCAATGGTAGTTGTTAGAACCGGAATGGCCGTGGTCACCATTCGGGTTTTATGCCATGCCGATGTCCTTGTTGATTGGTTTGCCTCATCATTACATCATCAGCTTTACATGTATCAGGTCCTGCTAGTATAAAAGAAACAGCAGGAATACTCAGACATACCACAAATCATTTCTCTTTCTTTATTTTTCATCCTGAATGGTCTAAAACATAATAGAAAAAAACTGTTCTGTTCTGAAAGAGCAGCGACCATTACTGTATATTACAGGATGGTTCCATATTGAAAAATAAAAAGCTGTGTCCCTTTTTGGGCTAATATGGATGCGATTTTTTCCATATTCTTGGAACACATGATTGCACCCCCACCCCACCCCACCCCCCGACCCCCTGCTTGGCAAATTTTATTGTTGAAACCCCCCCGCCGCCCCCAAACACCATGGGATGCTAAGTACAGTGTGTGCTAGTTATGTCGTCTTACATTCCTAATAAACAATCAGTATAGCCAATGAAAATTCACTGTAGTACAACATTTACATACAGCGTTGTACACATCTCTCACCATGGGTAGATCACATGAAGATTCGATTAGGTTAGCAGTGCTACAGTATTGGGTTTAAGTGATTAAATGCTAATGCTTGGGATAAAAGGGTTCTCATACTTAAATAATACAATTTTACTTTTAAGTATTACCAGGAGCGATGGTTATAGTAAATAAGTGTAATGAAAACGATGGTCTGTTAAATGGAATTTTTTGGGGTTTTTGGGTTTTAGTCTCAACCCCCTCAAAACATCGGTCTTGACTCATTCTTGACCCCCACAAAGTCTCAGTTTTGACCCCCGTTTGACTCTATCATTCAGTGTCTTAGTCTTGAATCGGACCAGATATAGGTGGTGTAGACCTCATCACTAAACATGTCCCTGCCATACATACTCTCATCTACGCTCTTGTAATAATGGAAGCTGGGATGAATGATCAATGTATTGTAATAAAGTTTTTGGTGGCAGGGATCTGAAAGTGGATTGACATAGACATCAGCATCAATGCATTGAATTATGGAACCATGTGTATTCAATCTCTCGACACTGCTGACAGCTGCCTGGAGGCAATTGATGACCTATTAGTTGAAGACCAGATAAAGTGATTGCTTGTACAGAAATTAATTACGGTAAGATTAGTCTTGAGAGTTACGCAACTACGAGGGAAGTCTGACAATAGTAGATGCAAATCAAGAAATGAAGCAGTTAAATAAGGACAAATGCTGCCATTGCTGGGAGACAGTAATGAGCGCTTAGCTTACAGAGAAGCCTGTGGTCAGGACTGACCTTCAGCATCTCTAACTATAAAACAAACGCATGCCGTGGTGTTTTAATATGAACTTCATTACTGAGAAGTATCTCAAGAAGCATTTAAATGCTAGAATTGAGGAGGCAATTATTGGCAACACTTTACTTGAAGCAGTCTACATAAGGGTGACATGAAACCGTCATAAGAATGACATGACACATGTCATGCACATTAATGACACATTATTGATGTTTATGACTGATGTCGGTTTTTGGAACTGAATAACACATTATGACACACACACACACACACACTATTTGTGTGTGTGTGTGTGTAGGTGTGTGTGTGTAGACTTTTTTTTGACATTTCATTATATATTGAAACTGTAATGGACTGACAGATAAAACACAAACCATGAAATTACCTTTCCACTGAGACTAACAAGATTTTCTAGTCTGCCCAAGAGAATATGATGTATGGTGTCAAACATAGACATTTAAGTCCAAAAGCACAAGAACAGAGACATTATCACAGTCCAAAGTGAGAAGATTCATTCATTACTCTGACATGCACTCTTCTGTGCTATGGTGTCTGAGCCAGTAGTGAAACATGTAATGGACATTATTGGATTGTAAGCTGTTAGAAATTGGTGGTTAAAACATAATTCTAAAATATTAAATCAAAATTCAGGTAAAGGCTCATTATTAGTTAAATAAGAGGGATCCCGGTTGATTATCTATATCAGTTAACTAACAAGAGATTTGTGTTGACCTAGTTAGAGTGCACAACAAAGAATTATTTTCTATAGTTACTTTTCTGTCATTAGTAGGACATTAGTAAAAAAAATAGTTTTTTTTCAGTCAGTTAGTACATCCAGTCACAAGCATTCTATCAGATGGCATACATTTTACAGTATTCTTGTTTAAGAATATCACCATATTCATACTAAGGAACACATAAGCAAACACTGGCAAAACTCACCCATATTTCCCGTAAAAGACAGAGCCTCCACGGAGTGTGAGAATGATAATGAGTGAAGTGTGTTACACTTGAACAAAATCTCAAAATATGCCAGGAAATCGACTATGGCGCAAATCAATAAGCTGTGAGGCACTGAAATGGCCATAAAGAGGACCTGAGGGGCAGCACAGTATTTACTATCACAGGGCTGGGCTATCGACAAGACAACTTCTTATGACATGTCAGACATGTGTAATAAATTACAGAAAACTCAATCTGTCATCTCTAGTCTTGGTTAAGTGGTAACTGGATAAACAGGATTAAATTAGGATACTCAGAATGTTCCCAATGTAATCGGTAATTAGTATATTTATGAGAGTTGGTTCAGTTGGTAATTGACCTTAAATGCAGAGAAGAAAAATTCACAGTAAATGTGCTAATTGTAGTGCTGGTTGGAAATCATATTTATGTATACAGTAGCAGAAATCATATACAATATGTGTAAACTGGCTAGTTTATGTGCTGGATGGAAAACAATGTAATGTGAAATGGTTTAGTGCAGCTGACAGAGATCTTCGGAGAACAGCACACTGGCTGCCTGGCCTCGTCGATCTATCATGGGTTAGAATTCACTGACAAAGACGCACCACATCATATCATCTCTGCTGCACAGTATCAGAGTATTCCAGTTATCTTTGAAATGAATGTTATTTATTTATAAAAAATAATGGCTTACTGATAAGTCTACACAGCAGATTCTGTCATTCTTTTGAGTGAGGAGGGAACCAGGATATCTTTTTGACTTTTTTACAACTCTGACCCAAAATTTACTTTTTGTAACATCTGAACATCCTCGGTACCTATGTGGTTAATATTTTTATAAGATTTACACGTACCCTTAGCCAGAAAAATTCACTCACTTACTCTGGAATGCAGGAGCCCTATCGCTGCAGGTTGTTCCTCCCCTACATTGGTAAGTACAGAGTAAGAAATTTTAAGGGCATCTGTGTCTCAGTGGGAAATTGTGAACAGAGGGAGGAAATGTGAACTGAGTGGATTTCTTCAATTTATGCTTCTCAGAGACCGTAACGTAAAGGAAAACCTCCCACTGTCCTAGAATGTTTTGTGGAGGCGATCAACCTGCCCAGAAATCTCACGGACATTTTAAAAACCTGGGCTTTTTCTCGTTAGCTGAACGACCCGAGGAACAGCAGCATTTTGAGAATGCCATATGCTGAACAGTCTTTTATCCATAAAACAGTCATGAACTCGTTTTATTCTTGTTCATTCGGAAGTAGGAACTGAAATAAGTTACGCAATGTATATACTGTATACACCGGAGCTGAGGGCACGTCTGGCATTTAGTCAGTGAGGTGGGCAATGGTGCAGGTAAACAGCCCTTAAATGGGGGGGGTCAAGGGATTTGTCACATACAAGGTATATACAGTCAGACTAGAACCTGCCGTGAAATGCCGGCTGGTCAACTCTGCCATAATATAAAGAGTGTAAGCTCTTAGTAGCTATATAATGAGTAAGTAATAAATACGGAACAGAAAGTTATACAAAAAAAAGCCCGAAGATGTGCCACACAGTAAAAATAAAGTATGAGGTGCACAAATAAGGAGCAAATGTAAAATTATAACTGTCAGTTATCACAACAGATTATTATGGTTGTGTATCTGAGTCTGCCAGCTGTCAGCTTACCTTAATTCTTAGTAATAGGCTGCCTGATGGGAAGGTCTATCCATGCCAGAGGTGGTTGAAAGCCAATGTGCTTTTGCCAAGTGCCAATAGCTTTGAAAATATTAGCTGGAAGCTTTCTACCCCTGCTGTTACATATGCTCAGGCAAAGTGAATGGATGCAGAGGAGGTCTTATCTAACATTATTTGGACGATTATTAGATGTTATACCCGGCTCACTTCCCTCTTGACATCAAATTACCAAGAAATGGGAAGGGGAAACTGAAGAGTGGAGTCTAAACCTTCGACATGTGGGGTGTTTCTCAATACAAAGAAAGCAAAGACCGTAGTCAGGGTCTCGGCAAGAGCAGCCTTGCTATCATGTCTCCCAAGAATGAACTTGGGGCGCAGTGAATCATGGGATTGTTCTCATTTGGTAAGGACACAACACGCTTGATATTTGGGGCAAAAACGACATCCGGGGATTTTTACCGTCTTCTGTACTCCTGTTCTTAGTATTGGAACTGGTCTTCAGCAATGGAAAATGATGTAAAATGGGTACACAGGAACACAAGTACGGTCAAGTAGGCATATTGGGAAGCACCTCTGGTCTGTGGACAAGCTTATTGTTGAACTGTGGAGACAAACATGCAGCTCTTTTTTTACCTTTTCAGAAAAATGTGGTAGTAGAGGAAACTGCTTATTCATTTATTGGTAACAATAAAGTAATGCATTACCTGAAACTGATTTGTGACTGAAAATATGCAATTTTATCTCAGAATCAGCATTAGGTGAGTATTGGTGGACATCGCAAAACCTATAATTTGTGTAAAACACTGGAAAAGAACAGTCTCCGATGTATCCCATCACTAAGTGCGTCAGAGTGCATTATCACTAACTGGGTTGTTTCCTTGCCAAGAACCAAAGCTGGACTTCAGTACCTTCTGAAACAATGTGTTTCAACTATGGCAAAAGGTTTAGTGACAGCCTTGCAGGAATTCTTAGCTGTGTATTATTTTTCATCTAAAATCAGGTGATTTCATCAGCTGCCTTTTCAGGTGACGTATATTGTGTCCAGGTCATGTTCTTTCCAAAGGCACTTAGGGATACTTTCAGACTTTGAAGACCATGCTATCTTCTTAACATTTTAAATTCCAAAAAGACTTGATCTCACTAAAGTTTAAGAATCTCTTGTTTTTAGTATCTCCGAATTAGCGTTTAACGTGCCAAGAAAACATCCCCCCCACCATTACACCACCAGCAGCAGCCTGTCGATACAAAGCAGGATGTATCCATGCTTTCATGTTATTTACGCTAAATTCTGACACTACCATCTGAATGTAGGAGCAGAAATCAAGGTTCATCTGACCAGGCAATGTTTTTCCGATCTTCAGTATTGGTGAGCCTGTGTCCGCTGTAGCCCTGGGTTCCTGTTCTTAGCTGACAGGAGTGACACCCGCTGTGCTCTTCTGTTGTAGCTCATCTGCCTCAAAGTTCGACACGTTGTGCATTCAGAGATGCTCTTCTACTGTTGCCTGCCTTTCAACTTGAACCAGGCTATTCTTCCCTGACCTCTGCCGTCAACAAGGTATTTTCTCCCAGAGAACGGCTGGTCCCTGGATGTTTATTTTTCAGCCCATTCTCTGTAAACCCTAGAGATGGTTGTGCATGAAAATCCCAGTAGATCAGCAGTTTCTGAAATACTTACACCAGTGTGTCTGGCACCAACAACCAGGCCACGTTCAAAGGTGGGGAGGGTACTGACAGCTGCGGGGAAGAAACTACTCCAGGGTCAGGCAGAATTGGCTTAAATACTGTACATTGCAAGTAGATGCTAAAGGTGATTTCTCATACCCTGGTTGGGTACAGATAAAGCCAGCTGTGAGCATGAAGAGAACAGATGTGTTAGTGCCAGAATCAACTGTAAGTGAATCTGGAAAGGACGCGTCTTTACTGTCCCATCCATTCCAGCTTGATAATACTAATGTTACAATAGGGATGTAGAACTCCCAGTGCCTGTATGATGGATAGCTTTCTGTGTTGTGCCACCATTTTGCTCATTTCCTGCACGTATGCTCTTTAATTAAACTGCGAGCAGGAAGTGACTGTGATATCATTAATAGTCAGTTCCGTGTCTGGCCATCTGAGTGACCCCCACTCAAGACCTGAGAGAGAAATAAAACGTTATGTGCTTCACAGTTCGTCTCCCTTGTCATTTTCCCCTGTTTGTTCTCATTTTAATTAAGGAGCTGTGACGCAACGGTCCACCAGGAATCCGCCGCACAGCAGCAGGAGCAATCAGCACTGCACAGCCCGATGGTAACCACAGTTACGTCACAGTTGGCCACAAGGTGCCAACATGATGCCACTGGTGGCTGATAATTGCCCTAACCAGCAGGGGGAGCAGTCTTTCCGAACAAGGATTAAAGGCCATGCTGGGAAGAAGATCGGGAAAAACAGATGAGTCAGCAAGGGGTTGCCTTCCCTGGGCCCTGTGAACAGGCAGCTCGGAGGACACCTGCCAAAGCATAGCACCTTCGTCGCCACAACCCCTAGTATATTCTCCATTATTCCCAACATAAGGCCTATGCCCTTGTCTCCTGCGTCTCCTTGCCCACCACAGCAGACATTGTTCGGAAAGTTCAGGTGTTGTTCTCTACAGATTTACAGGAGTTTGGAGTGGAAAGGTAAAAACATTTACGCACTTATGTGTATTTAAACACAAGCACACCATCCTCCAACAAGGTACTGCATTACCAACAAACAAATAAAATTTAGGTGAAAAATGTAAAAAAAAAATAGCTCTTAAAATCTGTCATTTTGTTATTAATATGCTTTCAAGAAACTTTTTGTATGCCTGATACTGTATGTGCTCATGCAATATAAAAAAAATTAAAGCACACTTTTTCAGAATCACGCTTCTCTGTCTGGCAGTCTGATGGATGAGTCCGGATTTAACGGATGCCAGGAGAACATTACCTGCATGACTGTGCCAACTGTAAGGTTTGCTGGAGGAGGGATAATGGTAAGGGGTTAATTTTCAGGGGGTTGGGCAGGGCCCCTTAGTTCCAGTGAAGGGAACTTTTAATGCTTCAGCATACCAAGACATTTTGGACAATTCCATGCTTCCAACTTTGTGGGAACATTTCTGCACTATGACTGCTCCAGTGCCCAAAGCAAGGTCCATAAAGACATGATTGGGTGACTTTGGTGTGGAAGAACCTGACTGGCCCACACAGAGCCCTGACCACAATCCCATCGAGCACCTTTGGGATGAACTAGAACGAAGACTGCGAGCCAGGCCCACAGACGCACTCCAAAATGTTGTGGAAAGTCTTCCCAGAAGAGTGGCAGCTGTTACAGCTGCAGAGGGAGGGACCAACTCCATATTGATGCCTATGGATTTAGAATGGGGCGTCATAAAAGTTCCTGTAGGTGTAACAGCCAGGTGTCCCAATACGTTTGTTCCAGAGCATGTGAGCGGAGCGGAGTGGCGAGAATTTCCGCTCCTCGTTCACGAGGCTGTTGGCTCCGCCCGCTCCTCCGCTCTAATTCGCACTAAGCCGCTCCGCTCAACACCGCTCCTCGCTCCACTAAAATGTCCTCCTGCTCCAGTCAAATCGCTCCACGCTCGCTCCAATTTAAAAGAGGAACAAATAATCTGCATGCCTAACAAATGTCACCTTAAACCGAAGCCTTATGTCATAAAGAAATATGAGCAACGGCAACATTGCCAGTCAGAACAGAAAATATTTATTTTTAAGCAACCTATCGGCAACAACGGACAGGTTTGGAAATGGCATTCCACACAAAAATAAGCTTAAAAATAAAGGAATCAGTGGGTTTAATAGCCTAAAGAATATACAGACACGTTTTAAATTCCTCAATTTTTTTCTGTTGATGCAGCACGTCTCTAAAATAAAATTTTACGTTACGTGAAATTTTAAAAAAATCTTATTAGACCTATTTTGAATGACAAAACGAATTTATTTGATTACCAATATTTACTTTATAGGCTTTTATACTTTAATTTACTTTATAGACTTGATATGCTACAACCACATAAAACTTGCACGCGTTTTGCTCTGGCTTCCGCTTGTTCGCGTAGCACACTCATGTTTCTGAGAAAAGTGATTCCAAAGTGAATCTCTACTCACTGAAACAGTTTCACCACATTGTTGTTCTTGCTGTACATTCTTGTCATCTATACGTTTGATAAGAATAGTACACTTGTATGATTTATCAGTTTCCTTTGTGAAATACTTTGCGAATTCCATCTCGGCCAATTTGTGTAACAGTCTTGATAATTGTACAGATGAATTCTGGGTAGATTTGGGCACGCCTCAGAATTGTAGTGTGAGCGGTATCGGAGCGAGACAAAGCGACCGCTCCAGCCTTAATTAGAAAACCCGGTCCGCGCTCTGACCAAATTCCGCCCGCTCCGCTCACATGCTCTGGTTTGTTCATATACTGTAGTGTAATTAAGAAAGGGAGGCAAAAAATAGTTGTGCTGAAATCAAGGCTTTGAACTTTAAGTTAAATGCTGCATATTGTTATGAAATCATTACGTTTCCTTGAGTTTTTAAAACCATTTTTACTTATGTTGAGATTTATTTTCGGTTTATAGGCTAAATATCCAAAGGTGATTCTAACTATACAGATCTGCCCCAGGCAAAAGATGGCCTTCTGACCAATGTAACCTGAAAGCTACCCAGACGTGTCATTAAATAATCACAAATCAACCAGAAACATTTAGAAGAATTTAAACTCTTTATTTCCACAGCTTCATGTTAACAAAAAAATGTAACAGTGTGTACAGACACTCCTCTACTTACGAACAAGATTCATTGCGAACAGCCATTCGTAACTTGAAATGTTCGTAAGTCGTTATTCAACATCATTTAAAGGGTATACGCAAGTACAAAGTACTAGGATGCTGGGAGTACGCACGCTACGCTGCGGGAGTAGCGGCCAGAAGTTGTACTAGGCAGAATTGGCACGCAGGAAGTCCTGCGTTCGTATGTCTGATAGTTCGTAAGTTGAAAGTTCGTAAATAGAGGAGCGTCTGTACTAAGCAAATCCACAACTCTGTTCTTGTCTGGACATGTGGATATTTGTGTATTGGACTGCACAAGTATAAGGCTTTTAAAGCTTTCTCAAAGTAGAAAGTAAATAGCACAAGAGGAAACTCAAAGCTGTATGGTCTGCTCTCTGTTTGATGGTGGCTGAACCTTAATATTGTGCCATGTTATTGTTAGTACTAACCAATGAGATAGTAGGTGTGTTCTTCTCTCTCTCTCCTTCTTGCTCACAAAGTTGCAGAGCATCCCATGCTAATCAGGGAAATCCAAGAACGGTAAAAAAATGCAGGAGGGGAAAATTCCAGAGAAGCATTTTCCAAAGTTGAAAGGTTTAATTTTTTTCTCTGACTTTCCTCAGTACAGTATATCACTGGATTAGGTGCATTAACAATTCTGTTATAGAATAGAGATGCTTTATTCATCTGCATGGGAATTGAGTTTCTTGGGCCTATTCCATCAAGTTATCCATGAGACAGACCGTATGTGACACTGGAGCAAAGGGGGGGGGGGGTTATATTGAGGGGCCCAGTGGTAGCATCATTTTGCCAGCTGTTGGATTTGAACTGGCGACTTTCCAGTCACATGGCTGGAGGCTTAACCCACTGAGCCACACACTGCAAGCAGGTACGTGTCTCCCTATTGTTTCAGGTGAGCGTCCTGTGAAGGCTGCACCAACGCGGCCTTCAAACCGGCCCAATGGTGAAAGAGCTCAGCATGAGTCCAGTTCTGGCATGTTATTGGCACTCTGGCACTTTTACAACTCACTTTGTCAACTCACAGATTATCTAAGTTGAAATTGACTAAATTGACAGCTAATTGTCATGACCTGCTTGTACGATCCTTTTGGTGCCACGTCCCCCTCATTACCTTATGTGAATTCCTGATTGTTCTCAGCTTTTCTGCATTTCTGCAATTGACATGCACTATTATTCTCCATATTTCAAGGCACACGTTCAAGACACCCAGTGCAAGTGATGGCACAGACACCCCAGGATTCTTCACCAAAAGCAAAAAGTCCTCTTAAAGAATCGCCAAACAGGGAGGTTCAGTGACGTCTTTGCCATTACTTGCACTGTGTGTCTTGAATGTGTGCCTTGAAATATGGAGAATAATAGTGCATGTCAACTCAAAAACAGAAGAATGGGTCTCTGTCAAAGGTCACGGGTCTTCCAACAATGACTACCAATCAAAATCCTATTGAAAAGATTTCAAAACAACAGTTGTTGGGAGGTTCCCTTCACAAACAGAATGAGAGCAGTTTGGACAGCTAGACTGGGTGTTCCAGCAAAGGACCATGCCAATTATTGTGTCAGTTGTACACTGCCCATCCAAAAAAAAAGTCGCCATTTGGAATTTTTTGTTGGGCTGCCTTTAGCTTTGATTATGGCGCATATTTGTCATGGCATTGTTTCCACCGGCTTAAGCAACATCTCACCCTTTATTTTCATCCAGATTTGCATTCATTTCTCACCAAGATCCTGTATTGACAAGTGAGTTGAACCTCCATAAAGCCTCCTTCATCACATCCCAAAGACCTTCAATGGGGTTAAGGTCACAACTCTGTGGTGACCAAGTCACGCGTGAAAATGATTCCTCATGCTCCCTGAACCACTCTTTGACAATTTGAACCCATTGAATCTTGGCATTCTTGTCCTGGAATATGCCCATGCCAACAGGGAAGAAAAAATCCATTTATGATGGATGCATAACGTTGCAGGATTGTAATAATTATCTAGTCATTGGCTTTTAAGTATTTGCTGATACAAATTCAAATGGCGACTTTTTTTTTGGACGGGCAGTGTATTTATTCCTATTTAAACGGAAAAAGAAATTTTGGAAACCAAATACTATAGTCAATTGTGCATTACCTGAATGAAAATAGAAATAGAAAGAAATATGTGTTATCATCTTTCTACAAGATATATAAGTAAAGGGATAACATGCAGCCATTTGGTCATTATCGAAACATCAAGCCTCTGTAAATTGTTCTGCTCTGTTCTCCTTCTCTCATAATTAATTGTGCACATGACCAGGCTGGGTTGCCTGAAGGAGGGCGTCTGATGTTGTGAGACCCGAAACACCCGAGTATATCAGGAAACATCACTGATGGAGTGTCCCAGCGCATCCGCAGATGTATCTACTCACCTCATCATCATCATCTCATAATTAGTTGCGCACATGACCCATCCATTGGTTTTAATTGATGAAAAATAAACTGTTACTATGTTTAAACATTACTAGCCTACACTACAGACTAGTACTGGGATCCTCTATAGTGATTAATAAGTACCAGCTGGTGTCTGACTCATTGAGTTAGGAGGCTACGGCTCTGCTCAGAAGGTCATCAGTTTGAATCTGGGGGTTGGTGCATTGAATTTAGCATTAGGCAATGAACCCCGCAGGGACTGGATCCTGCCTTCTCAACTCTATGTTGCTTGGGCTAAATAAATATAGAGCACTTGTTTACTGGTAATTGTCTCAATGTATACATTTTACAGTAACATTTTGATAGGTATTACTGCAGTAAAAGCATAAGATTTTTGTTTTTTTGTATAATAATTCTACAGTATTGTTATATTTTTTCTTAAGGGGAAACTAGAAGCATGTTCAGAAGAAGGCAAAGGGACAGTATAAAAGGAGAAATTCGGAAGGCAATACCACCACCTAGTGTCTGATAGAGTATTTCTGATACAGGATGTTCCGGAGCTAGTTCCTCACATTCAACCACTCATCTATTCTTAGTGTTTTGCCCTGAACAGTATTTCCACGAGTCATTAAAAAGTGAAAACTTAAGGCCTTAAATAGCATTTTAAAGTATTTAATAAAATTCACATAAGTGTGAAATATTTTCTTTATCATTTTTGCAATTTAATCAAAGTGTGTGTTCGATGATGTGAAATCTTATAATGAATGTAACGCACAATGTCGCTTCGAGCCGCACTGGCTGTAGGCTGCAGTGAGAGAGAGATGGGGAAATGTCAGTTCTGACCAAAGTTGCTTGAAAATCAGTAATTCCAGACATGGTTGCAACCAGTAACTAAAACGATCAAGAAACCTGTTGCGCTGCCTGCAAGAGGTCAATCAAGCTCGGCCCGATTGGCGTTAATGCCACGGAGCCCCACATGCAATCGGCCAGCCTCAAGGTGGCTAAGAAGAATCGCCAGCGGTGTCTTTCTCCAGCATTGCCAACACATAAGCGGCTACAGCAATGCCTACTACAGCCACCATGGCAGAACAACATTCAGATCGACTGCAGCAACCCAGGCTGAGGTTTTGTGGTCACTCAGTACTGCTTTAATGCATGCAGGGGTGGGGGGAGGGGCACCTAATCCATGTCAGGGGGACACTATGAGCTTCTTCAGGTTGTACAAACTGCTTTATATCTGTAAGTCTCCTGTGATTTGCTAATTAGTTCAGATCCTCTTGTGCTTTGGCTCATTTGTTTCATTGGTTGAAAGACTCATCCAGCTGTTTCACATTAACATTAGTGACACATGAGTGATTGAAGAAGACCAGTCAGCACACAGCAAGACCTCGGCGCTTAAGTGAAATTCAGGTCTTTTTAATTGAAATGGCAGTCCAAACCCTGTCCTAGCTAACAGTGCCCCCTGACATGGATTAGGTCGACGCCCAATTCATGCACCATTCATAACAGTGTTTATCAGCAGTTCCAAGTTATGTCCCAGGATTCAGTGATAGCGAAGAACTTTTCCTGCAGCAAGAACCAAATGGGTTATTTGCCCAAATTTGTCCCATATTTCAAAAAAGAACTGATATCCCATGTTTTAATGACTCATGAAAGCATCAACCAGTCCACAAGGAAAAATCAACAACGGGGCCATCCTGGCACACAAAAGTCAAGGAACTGCTGCATCATTATAAAGTAAGTGCCTCTGTAATTTCCACTGATTGATAAGTGGCATGCAAACTCATCAGGCCTCTAAATGAACTTTTCTTTTGAATTGTCATTTTGGCATGTATTAAGTACACAATTTCATTTATGATTCAGTGTAGACATTCTTGGAGTAAATTTAAAAAGTCTTCATTCACATTAATTCATCTTAAAGTACACTGTCCGAAAAGAGTACAGCCCTGGAACAGTTTTGTTTCCCAAGGTACAAATAACATTAATGTACCCTCAATGGTACAAATTGGTACTGTTGCTGGCAGTGTAATCAACTATGACAAAAGTTTAGAAATGCATTTAGTTGTTTGGTAGTGGGTTTATTGCAAATTGTGAATGGCTCACTTCAATCAGGAGTTTTTCCATAAATGATAAACATGGTTATTAACCCCCTCCTGTAAAACAGAAAAGAAATCCTTCCATGTAAAATAAATTCTGACCTATCAATAATATTGAGAAAATCATCTTCAGTCAGCTAAGCAAATTTTTAAACACGGATAGCTATCTGAAAATATTTCAGCCTGGCTTTTGACTACATCGCAGTATTGAGACAGTACTAAATGACACCTGAATACTGAGGAACGTAAAATTACAGTCCTTGTATTTTTGGACCTTTGATATCAATATGTGCAGCCTTTGATACTGTCGACCATAAAATACTTCCAGACAGGTTAGAAAACGGGGATGGTCCTTTTGTGGTTCAGGCAGGGTTTATTCTATCACTGCTGGCAATTATGAATATGAGTGAACTATTATAACATCTGGAGTTCCCCAGGGATCAGTGTTTGGTCCTGTTTTTATTCAAACTTTATACGTGAAATTCTGAAATGGCGATAACACCCATATCTACTTAGCTCTTTCACCTAATCCCATTATAAATCCATAGGCATCAATATGGAGTTGGTCCTTCTTTGCAGCTGTAACAGCTGCCAATCTTCTGGGGAGGTTTTCCACAAGATTTTGGAGTGTGTCTGTGGGAACTTTTGCCCATTCATCCAGAAGAGTATCTGTGAGAACAGGCACTGATGTCTGACATGAAGGCCTAGTTCAGTCTCTGTTCTACTTCATCCCAAGGGTGTTAGATGGGATTGAGGTCAGGGCTCTGTGTGGCCAGTCAAGTTCTTCCACACCAAACTCACCCAGCCATGTCTTTATGGACCTTGTTTTGTGCACTGGGACACAGTCATGCTGCAGATAAGGGCCTTCCCCAAACTGTTCCTACAAAGTTAGGAGCATAGAATTCTCTATAATGTCTTTATATGCTGAAGCATTAAGAGTTCTCTTCACTGAAACTAAGGGGCCTGGCCCAACCCCTAAAAAACAGCCCCATACCATTATCTCTCCTCCACCAAACTTTACAGTTGGCACAATGCAGTCATGCAGATAACGTTCTACTGCCATCTGCCAAACCCAGACTCGCCCATCAGACATTCAAGTGAAGTGTGATTCATCACTCCACAGAACACGTTTCCACTGCTCCAGAGACTAGTAGTGGCATGCTTTATACCACTGCATCTGTCATGGTGAGGCTTGCATGCAGCTGCTTGGACATGGAAGCCCATTCCATGAAGCTTCCGGCGCAGTTTTTGTGCTGCAGTTAATGCCAGATGAAGTTTGCCATTCTGCAGTAATTGAGTCAACAGAACACTTTTGACTTTTCCACACTACGCTCCTCAACACTCAGCGACCCCCCCACTCTGTTACTTTCCGTGGTCTGCCTCTTTGTGGCTAAGTTTCTGTTGTTTCTAAAGACTTCCACTTTGCAATAATACCACTTACACATGACCATGCAATATTTAGCAGAGAAAAAAATTCACAAACTGACTTATTGCAGGGGTGGTGCAGTGGTTAGCACTGTTACGTCACACCTCTGGGACTTGAGTTTGAGTTTCCACCAGCGTTCCATGTGTGTGCAGTTTGCATGTTCTCCCTGTGGGCTTTCCTCCAGGTCCTCCTGTTTCCCCCACAGTCCAAAAACATGCTGCGGCTAATTGTAGTTGCCAAATTGCCCATAGGTATGAGTGTGTAAGTGAGTGGTGTGTGAGTGTGCCCTGCGATGGATTGGCATCCCATCCTGGGTTGTTCCCTGCACCCATAGGTGGATGGATGGCCTTATTGCAAAGGTGGCATCCTATGACAGCGCCACGCTTAAATTCACTGAGCTCTTCAGAACGACCCATTCTTTCACAGATGTTTGTAAACCTGACTGCATGGCTAGGTGCTTGATTTTATACACCTCTGGCAATGGGTCTGAATGAAACACCTGAATTCAGTGACTAAGAGGTGTGTCCCAATACTTTTGTCCATGTAGTGTATGTATCTTAGATCCTTAGGAACTGCTTATAGTGTCTAAAGTTAAAACTGAAAATGGTGAAATGCCTTTTAGCCATTCTTTGTCCCACAGTTGGTGCCAGCTCTCCAAAGACATGTGACCCTAACCTTAGTCTTTTTTTTTTTTTTTGCCATGTTCCTGTTTATTCAACCATGTGCTTAATGTTAAGTGCATTGTCTAGGGTACAACAGAAATTCCCCATGTGGCACTTAAACCAAGAAGATTCTGAGCAATCTGCACCTCAACTGCTATACCAACACCGCAGAGTGGATCTGACCTGTACTATCAGAGATTAACACTCAGAGGAGGTCTTATAAAGCATCAATTTAAAAAGTGTAACATTCAGCAAACTACATACATGAGGGGGGACAGTCCCAAGGTCAGAGGCCATTTGATTAAAAATAGTAATAATTCAACCATTTTGCCTATTGAGGTGCTTTAGAGTGTGACTGTGCCACCTGTCTGCACTGGAATTACACTGAAGCAGATCAGGGAAATAAAAGTGAAGTCAGGTAAGATTTTATGTGGTGTGTGGGGGAGGCAAAGGGTGGGACCTTAGCCAACCTATCTAACCTTAGTCAATTTTCTGCTGCTTTCATTTAATTTCATTATGCTTGTATTTACTTTATACACTTTTACATTATTCCATTTCTGTTTTAATAGTTCCCCTTATTTCTTATTTTCAGTCTTTTTTGTAAAGCATTTAGATGTTCATGTATGAAAATATGCTGTATAAGTAAACTTGCCTTGCCTTACAAATTATGTTTCTAGAATGAAATTATTTTGCAGAGAGCCTTTCCTTTCTAATATAGCTAATCTCATGATTTGCTTTTAGAGATTTTTCTTAGCTCATGATTTAAATTATGCTAGTACATTTAAATTGAAGTGCATCAAGAATCTGAGAGTGTGCACTGTACTGAATATAGGTTTTATCTCTGCTAAATTGCTGAATAGTGTGAGTCAGACATTGTTTATTGTTAAAGAGAAACATTGTTTAGTGCAAAATTCTGTATTCATATAAAATAAATAGTAGCATTGTGAAGCTAAGCCTGGGACTGTTTTGGTGTCTTAATAATGCTCTTTTATAAAATAACACTGTTTTATGACCTATAGTTTCACAATAGATTACAGTTGATGTTCAGCAATTGTTGGTAATGCAGCAAAACTTCCTGGTTATAATATGATATAATCAGTAAAGGCTGTATTTATAAATTTACAAAAGAGGAAAGAAAGAAACACAAACCAGAAAATGCAGTGGCATGGTTTCTGGACATTAATGTGTAGTTGAATGGCTGCAAAATGTGCCTGAGCAAGTAAAAGAAGCTGAACTGTTTCTTGATTATTCCATTTACCAAACAGTTCTAAGCACTGTGTAATACTATTTAGTGGTTTATCCATAATTTATTAATACTACTTAGTGGTTTATCCATAAGCCAGTAATGGTTAGTTAGTAGTCCTCTGTCTATAATATTTTCTGTCATGTTTAGTACACATGACAATTTTAAATGAGAAGAAAAGATTACACATTATAAATGCTAAATTGAAACTGAATATATATTCTTTTTCATATTCAGTTTTATTTGTGTTTTTCTGTTTATTACTTTTACGATAGAAGAAGAAAAAGGTCTATTGGGGGATGGTGGGGCAAGACTGGGTGATTCACGTGCCTCATGTGTCCCACGCTTAGTGCCAGACCTTATTCTCTGATCTCAGGTCTGTCCATTCCCCAGACTCAGCCATTTAGTTTTACATCCCCTGTCATGAAGCCCAAACAGCCGTCATTTCTTCTCATTCCTCTCCTCTATTTTGTACCGTACCTACAAGTCCTAGTTATGTCGTCCCACCCTTATATCACAGGGATCTAAGAATATAAATTAAAACATATTGTTTAGCTATTTCAGCTAGGAAATCAATAGTAAAACTATGACTCTTCCTTTAAGTAAAAAAAGACGCGTGGACAGTGTTAGATTCCTTTCTAATGCTTTTAACTGGCCAAGGACGGTGTTTGTCTTTTCCTGTGGCAAAATGGGGTGGAGAGCACAAAGTTTTAAAAAAAAAAAAAAAAACCTTTCTACAGCAACTGGAAAAAAGAAAAAAAAACATCCAGATGAACTGAGAGCAAGATGTACTGTAATGCTGCATTGCTGTGTGTTTCACCTTCTTCTTTGTTTAGGTTATTAGACCTAAAAATACTCTTAGTATGCAAACAGGGTAAGTGTAAGTGACTCTGGTCTTCCTGCACAAACAAAGTTGAGTAGAGCATATGTTCTAACCTGCCCTTTACTGTCATTCCTAGCTAATAGCGTTTTAGGAACAGTCAGTATTGACATTGCTGACATTGCCCTAACTGACACATAGCTGTCAAGTCTCCCGTTTTGGCCGGGAAACTACCGTATTTTACTCCTCTTTCCCGCCGTCCTCCCGTATTAGTATTTTTCCGTAAATCTCCCGTATTATAATATCAAAAAAATCCTCTGCCTCTCCAAACTGAACTGTCAGTAGCCTCGCGAGAACTGCCACCTGCAGTAGCCTGCAGGTCATTTACAACATTAACCAGGTCATAAATGCGGAGGTTAAAATGGCAACGCTGTGTGCCAAAAACAACGTTACTTTCACCTTCTGTGACGACTTCAACAAGGATACAAAGTCTGCAACAAATCTGTATAATAAGTCATTAGTGAATGCCAGAGAGCATGAGAAATTAAAAGAAAATGTGTAATGAAAATAAAATGTAAATGACAAGTGGTTATTTTAGATTTCTTGTACACCTGTCTTAAAATGTAAGGGATACTGGAGCTTGGGTGGGGTGGTGGGGTGGCTCGCGGTGGGTGCCGGAAAATTTCCCTTATTTTCAAATCCTTAGCTTATGACATTATCCTTTGGTAAATTAAACATGCCACATCAAGTCTCTCTCAAGGTAATTTTACTGGGTGTTTTCAAATGTTCAACACACAGCTTTTATTATTGGTGGACAATATTAGATTGACACATGACTTGATGAATGTAACTTTTGATCCGGGGTAGATAAGTGATAGCACTAGATAGAAATAAGAAAAAATAAACTTTGGTCTGACTAAATATTGATTTCCTTCCAAATGAACATATTTTTTGCACTATATATACAGAGGTTGATAATGAAACTGAAACACTGGCCAAAATACCTGCCTGTATACGCGTGGCCTGGTGGCCAATCATCACAGACTGCATGTTCCATCAGTAAGAGCAAGAGTGTGAAGGTAGAACACACAGCTATACATAAAATATTGCAAACCACACAACATAATGGGAGACATGTCAGAGGTTAAAAGAGGCAAATTGTTGGTGCGCGTCTTGCCTTTACATCTGTGACCAGGACAACAAGTCTTTGTGGTGTACTGAGAGCCACAGTATCCAGGGTAGTGTTGGAATACCACCACAAAGGATAGACCACATCCAACAGGAGTAACTATGGATGCAATAGGAAGCTGTCTGAAAATCATGTCTAGCTAGCCAAATTGTATCCACTAGCCCAGATTGTATCCAAAAATCATAAAACCATAGCTGCCCAATTCACTGCAGAATTAAACGCACACTTCAATTCTACTGTTTCCACCAAAACTGTTAGTCAGGAGCTTCACAGGGTTAATATTCATGGTTGGACTGCTATAGCCAAACCTTTGGTCACTCGTGCCAAACGTCGCCTTCAATGCTACCAGCAGCACAACTCTTGGGCTATGGACAATGTGAAACATGCATTGTTCTCTGATGAGTTCACCTTCACTGTCTCTCCCACATCTGAGAGAGTTACGGTGTGGAGAAGCCACAAAGAGGCTTACAGGCATGTTGTTTACCCAGAGTGCAGGATGGGATTGATCAGTCTTGGTTTGGGCAGCAATATCATGGCTTTCCCAAGACCTACTACTTGTTCTTAATGGACGTGTCACTACCAAGGACTACCAAATCATTTTGGAAGACAATGTTCATCCAGTGGTTCAAACAATGTATCCTGAAGGTGGTGCCGCGTATCAAGATGATAATGCACCAATACACACAGCAAGACTGTGACGGTGTGGCTTAATAAACATGAAAGTGAAGCTGAACATCTCCCATGGCCAGCAGTCACCAGATATGAATATTATTGAGCCACTCTGGGGTGTTTTGGAGGAGCGAGTCTGGAAACGTTTTCCTCCACCAGCATCACGTAGTGACCTGGCCATTGTTCTGTAAGAGGAGCTCAGAATCCCTCTGGCCACCGTGCAGGACTGATGCTGTATTGGCCACAAAGGAGACCCTACACCATACCAATAAACTAATCAAACTAAAGCTGGGTGTTCCGCTTCATTCTCCAACCCCCGTATTTATATTTACGTACAGTGTTCACAGATAGTCTGCACTTGCTTAATTCTGTAAAAATGTACTGGTTTCATAACAGGTCTTTTGACAAGCAATGTTTAAGGTATCTGCACATATCTTCTGCACAGACATTTTCTTTTTATTAAGTATCATAATTTTTTTGACTAACTCAGTTCTGTTCTTGCCATTTTGCCATTAAATGCAGACGTAGTCACTGGCTCCCAAAGGGGTACTAACCACTAATTTTGGCATTTTATGTTATTACTGATTTAAAAAGCACCCAATGAGACTGCTTGTCAACAAACCTTTTAACCCAGAACCACTCTTTTAGAACTATAATTTGGATTTCATTATATTAGTACATGAAATGAACGTTTTACTTAAAATTACTGGTTGTTTATAATGTGATACATATTTTTTGTAAATAAATGAATATAGTAATGATTTTTCATATAAACCAATGCATTTGCAATATTTTTACTGAACTAAGCTTGTGTCCCAGAACTTTCTGTGAGCACAGTGTATGCTTTATACTTTTCATGACAACCCACTGCAGCAGCTGGCACAGAGATTAACGAGAAACTGCTCCAGTTCTAGAGTAGCTTCCTTCCCCACTGACTCTATGCTCAGTGCTACTCCAACAGTCCAGTCTCAGTGCACCCAGAGAACAGCAAGTTCTAGCTCATTTTTGTTGCTTCTAGGGAAATTCCTCACTGATCTTAAACACTTACTGGTGAACTTTCACAGCTGGCTCCTAGTTTCGCATACTGACATCCTGAGACATGCCTCAATTGAAGTTCCTACACAGTGCATTTCCCCTGAACACCAGACATTTGATAATTGTGACCAATCAAGTGAATGATCCAGTTGACTAAAATTTACTAGAAGTCCTTTCTGCAACATCTGGATTATGTTGGATATACTAGATTCATGAGATCTGGTTTTGCTGCTGTTCCGAAAGTGGGTAAATTGTCTGTAGTAATCATTACGGCACCTTCTCTTATATCACACCTCATGCACAAATCTACATTTCTGTTCCTGCTTGCAATGTTGAAAATGCTGTACAGTTCACTGTACAGTGTTTGTAATGCATTAATATACAACCATGCTGTTTAAAACTGTGAATTGTTAATCATTAATGCAGACCTATGAATACAGACGTCCTTGCAGAGACCGCCTGCCCCCTGCTCCCCCACGGCTGGCCTCCATTGCCTTCAGTCCACCATTAGCGACACAGAATCCAGTGCTTAACAGTGAGGCGCTGACTGTCAGCTGCTACTCCTGTGTTGAGCTAGGTCTTCCCTGAATGCCTCCCAATTTACTACATACAGTATATCCATAGCATTTTTAGCGTTCATGCATTTAATTTTGAAACTGAAACTGGCCAAACTAAATATATAGATTACTCGTGTTCATGAACATTTAGTCTAAAACCCATGTTTTATTGCACTTACAAAGAGAAAAATATAGAATGGCAATTCATCAAAGACAAATATTACACATATTCCAACCAGGGTGTAACTTTGCCTTGTTCCCTATGTTTTCTGGGATAAACTACAGAGAACATAAAAGGTCAAAAGATGGAATTGATCTTACAAGTTAGAAGATAAAAAACATATTTCAATTAATATATTATAATGTGATGTGTTGCTGTTCCTTTTAAGCTAAGATGACCTCCCAGTTAAGAGTTGCTTATGGGAGGACTGGCATACATTGCGTTGAACAAAACTCTCCCACTTGTGTGAGCACTTTCCCATTCCATGGTCACTGGGAGGTCCTCGTGGAAGGAGGACAGGCTGGTACTGACACTGCTTCCGTGCTGGACCAGCCATCTTTCCAGTGCAAACAAAGTGGCTCACTCAGCTAGACCAGCAGTGTATAAGTTCTTTGTATCAGTACAGGGACAGGCTTTTTCCCAGCTAGCCTAAATAAAGACAAAACTGATGTTATTTTATTATGAAAGCAATAATGTTTGATGTGTTTGTTCTTCTAAGGAGTGAGGTCTCCCTGAAGGATTTTCAGTAACATTTTATTTGAGGGGGCACAAGTACTTAGTAGTAACTCATCATGAACAAATCATGAATAAATATAGTCGCTACTTCAGATAAAGTGTCACAATACATTAATGATGAACAAACATGAGATCGATATGTAAGACTTGTGTGTGGTTCTTCGTACCCCTGAAGTAAAGTGTTACCAGATTTTCATACTCATGTAAAATTCTATGTAAATGACTCATTGTTTTAAGATTACCCAAATCCATCCATCTATCCATTTTCCAACCCGCTTATCCTTCTGGGTTGCGGGGGGTCCGGAGCCCATCCCAGATGCTACGGGCACGAGGCAGGGAACAACCCAGGACGGGGGGCCAGCCCATCGCAGGGCAATCACCCAAATCATTTAATGGATTTGTTTTGTCTTTTTGAATTAGCTGTAGGATAATACCATTTAAATTCACTTCAGTTGATTATTGATCTGTCTATAGGGAAAACCAACCTGACTGTTTGCCGTCTTTGTGGTTAAGTCGGTCTTTTGAGTTTCACACACTTTCTCGGGTTTCACAGCACTTTCACATTCATGTATAACTAGAAGATCAGAGGACCAAACATAAGCGGAATGTTAGTTATGCTATAGAAATCGCAGCAGCCTTGGTAGTTAGGGTGTCTGCTGAAGGGTGAGGGACTGCTATTCAAAACGTAAGGAGGGGAACCCCCACTGGCTTTGTGTGGTTGAGAAAATTTGGACCTTTGTAGAAAAATTTATTAAATAGCCCAGCCCTATAAATTTTAAGTAAAGTGTTACCATTACATAAAACATTTCAGTTATTGGTCTCTCCAGTTAAATGTGATTGGTTAAAGTACTACGCCCTCCCGGAAGTCTCACCCTACAGTGCTCCCAAGAATCGGGTCATGAACTGCAAATATTTACCCTGCAGCAGATAAATGGATCACATTTCAGGACCTTTGTGTTTTTAGGTACTAACAGGAATGACTTTAGGTACTCCTGAGTCCTAACAGGTATGACTTTAGGTACTCCTGAGTCCTAACAGGTATGACTTTAGGTACTCCTGAGTCCTGACAGGTATGACTTTAGGTACTCCTGAGTCCTGACAGGTATGACTTTAGGTACTCCTGAGTCCTGACAGGTATGACTTTAGGTACTCCTGAGTCCTGACAGGTATGACTTTAGGTACTCCTGAGTCCTGACAGGTATGACTTTACAGTAGGTACTCCTGAGTCCTGACAGGTATGAATTTAGGTACTCCTGAGTCCTAACAGGTATGACTTTAGGTACTCCTGAATCCTAACAGGTATGACTTAATTCTTCTACAGCAAAGTCCAAGCAGAGCACTCAGTGTAAACACTGCAGCCATCTGGGAACAGAGAGCGACAAATCACCCCATCTGCTCAGACATCCCAGTACAGCAGCACTAAATCTTCAAATTTTATATGATCTAGTATACAGTACTTCTATAAAAAAATCCCAACCTTGAGAAACCATTTTGTCATACTCAGACATTTTTTGTAAAACTTTAATGAGGAAAAACTTTTCCAGTTTTTCATTGTGTTCATATATATTTCATATAAATAAGAGCTAAAACATCAAATATACACAATAATATAAAAGCAACTCTGAACAGAAAATGTATTGTGTTATATTGTCAAAAACTCATTCAGTGTCTCGCCACTTCTCAGTCACCAGACATTGTACACAATTTAGAACATTTCATATAAAGGATTCCTACAGGAATTACATTTCGAATGTAAATGAACACCAAGGGCAATATTTTAAGGCCACATTCCTTGTTTTATATTTCTTAATTAATATATTATGGCTCAGCATATCTGTTTTTAACCTGATTTATATTTTAGTAAATAACTAAAAATGTGTGATGTACACTCAATGGCCATTGTATTTGATATAACTGCTCATTAACACAAACTGAAAATAAATAAACACAGCATGCAGACAGGGTCAGGAAGTTCAGTTACTGCATGTACTGAGTGCCAAGCATTAGAATGGCTATTAGGTGTCACCTAAGTGTTTCTGAATGTGATTTTATTGTTGCTGGTGGTTCCAGTATCTGAGAAACAGCCACCCCAGGGAATTTTCACATAGTATGGTGTCTAAAGTTTGAGTATGGTTTGATAATCCAGCTACTGACAGTTTTGTTTTTAATAAGAAAGAGAACCAAACTTGTAGCTTACAAGAAGGCCACAAATGCAAAAGTCAAATATCAGTGCAACAGTAGTGTGCAGAATGTCTTCTCTGAATGGACAACCCTTGGTCTACTCTTGAAGTGGTTCTGGAAGAAAATGTATAGCCTGTACTAGCTAGATTTACCTACTAAATTGGCCACGGAGTAATTATTACTTATGAAACACATATATAAAAAGCCTTAGAATTACAGTTATCCTTAAACAGTGGTAGGCAGGGTTCCACAAATCTGCTAATCAGCGAGGTTAACCTTTTCGCTAACAGATTAGCATTTTCTCTAACTCTGAAAACCGTAAATGGACCAATTAGCTTCCAACAAAATTTGGTTCTGCTAACTTTAAATCCACTATCATTTATTTGCAGTGAATGAGTGAATGAAGTGAAAAAAGGTTAACGGTTAAAAATATTTGTTGACCCTAAAATTATACATATTTGTTCCTATCTGTTGTGGGCATGTCTGCAGTCTCCTATCTGGCACGCTGCTGGCTGACTACGTGTAAAAACAAGACATGATTGGTCGATAACATGTCGAATTTAAGGTAGTCTGGGCTAAATGTACAGTAAGTGAACGAGTCCATTTAAACTGGGGTACCCGGAACTAAGCGGAGAACAAGGGCCTGTAATTCAAAAAGCTGAATTTCTTGCTTAGCCAGATAACTTGTTGGATTTAAGGCACCCTATCTTAAATGGACTTTAAATTTGTTCACTTGGGGTAAATCCTAAACATCCCCTGGTAATCACTCTAGTCCAACAGATGGGACTTCAGTGTTAAACAGGTTAAAATTTAAACTCTCTAGGTACAGTGGGTAAAATAAGTATTGAACACGTCACCATTTTTCTCAGTAAATATATTTCTAAAGGTGCTACTGACATGAAATTTTCACCAGATGTCGGTAACGACCCATGCAACCCACACATGCAAAGAAATCAAACCTTAGATGTCCATAAATTATGTGTAATAAAATGGAATGACACAGGGAAAAAGTATTGAACACATGAAGAAATGGAGGTGCAAAAAGGCACCAAAAGCCAAGACACCAGCTGAAAGAACTCTCTCAAGACCTTCGCAACCTTATTGTTGCAAAACATACTGATGGCATTGGTTACAGAAGGATTTCTAAACTTCTGAATGTTCCAGTGAGCACTGTTGGGGCCATAATCCGGAAGTGGAAACATCATCATTTCACCATAAACCGGCCACGACCAGGTGCTCCTCACAAGATTTCAGACAGAGGACTCAAAAGAATTATCAGAAGAGTTGTCCAAGAGCCAAGGACCACTTGTGGAGAGCTTCAGAAAGACCTGGAATTAGCAGGTACAATTGTTCCAAAGAAAACAATAGGTAACGCATTCAACAGCCATGGCCTGTATGCACGCTGACTACGCAAGACTCCATTGCTGTCACCATACCAACAGTGAAGTTTGGAGGTGGGAACATCATGGTGTGGGGTTGTTTTTCAGCATATAGCACTGGCAAATGTCATGTAATTGAAGGAAGGATGAATGGAAAAATGTACCAAGACATTCTTGATAAAAATCTGCTGCCATCTACCAGGATGTAGAGGTGGGCGATAAATCGATTTTATCGATTAATTCGAATTTACAATTCAGGACGATGTGTTTTTATGAAAATCGATTTTATTAGGCTACTTATTTTACACGCGAGCGCCAAAAGCGGAACTAATGCGACGCACCGTTCTTCACGGGTACATTAGCGCACCGCACCCAAACACTCTAGCGGTCCGTAGCGGATTCACAAACAACATGGCAACGACAGGGGAAAAGTTGGAGCTTGTGTCCAAGAAAGGTGTTGCTACATCTGTAACATGGAATTGGTTCGGTTTTGCGCCGTCGGACACAGACCAAACAAGTCCTCGTTGCAAAGTCTGTTTAAAAACTGTTGCAACCAAAGGAAGCAGCACGACAAATTTATTCCAGCACCTAAAGCAGAGGCACGCAGCGGAGTGGGAGAAGTGCAGCTCCCAGCGAAATGAAAATAGCTGCAGCACCAGCACAACATCCAAAGCTAAGCAAGCAACCATCCCTGATACATTTTCAAACTGTGTGCCATATGATAAGAATGGGGCACGGTGGAAGGCGATAAGAAATGCTGTTGCGATGTATATTATCCCATACATACTGTGGAAAAGCCGGGATTCATTAACATGCTAAAAGTTTTTACAAGTTTCTAAAAGTGTTTACAATGACGTGGTCTACCATCTCACTTACAAGCATCTTTTTTGGCTTGTCAGATTGCACTTTAACTCTAAAGTAAAAAAAAATAAAAATAATAAAGTTAAAACTTGTTTTGAACCATTTATTTGTCATCAGTAGTTTGATTTTGAGTAGTGGAGGGGAAAATCGATTGAAATCGAAAATCGAATTTATTGTAAAAAAAATCGGAGATTTTATTTTTAGGCCATATCGCCCAGCTCTACCAGGATGATGAAGATGAAATGAGGGTGGACATTTCAGCAGGACAATGATCCCAAACACGCAGCCAAGGAAACTCTCAATCCGTTTCAGAGAAAGAAAATAAATAAAGCTGCTAGAATGGCCCAGCCAATCACCTGACTTGAATCCAATAGAAAATCTATGGAAAGAACTAAAGATCAGAGTTCACAGGAGAGGCCCCCGGAACCTTCAAGATTTGAAGACTGTTTGTGTGGAAGAATGGGCCAAAATCACACATGAGCAATGCATGCAATTAGTTTCTCCATACAGGAGGCGTCTTGAAGCTGTTATTACCAACAAATGTTTTTGTACGAAATATTAAATAAATTTAAATAAGTGTGTTCAATACTTTTTCCCTGTGTCATTCCATTTTATTACACATAATTTATGGACATCTGATTTCTTTGCATGTGTGGGTTGCATGGGTTGTTATCGACATCTGGTGAAAATTTCATGTCAGTAACACCTTTAGAAACATATTTACTGAGAAAAATGGTGACGTGTTCAATACTTATTTTACCCGCTGTACGTTTTTAAGAATTTCAGACCCAAAAACTGAACCGAAGCTAAATTCATATAATAAAAGTTAGCGGTTATCGTTAGCTTCTGCTAAATCTTTTAGTAGTTAACTTTGGAATTAGCAGTGTAGTGGTCATCAAAGCTAACTTTTCAGTTAGCTGTGCCCACCACTGTCCTTAAAACAAATAAAGAAAATTGTATTTGCTGCTTAAAAACAGCACTTTCCTTCCATTAAGACCCTTTATATATCCATATCAATGGATATAAGGTTACTATGGTAACAATGACCCAGCCATAAAATTGTATCAAAAATCTATTTAATCATCTTTACTCATAATTGGAATTGTAACTGGTCAATCTACCTTCCTATGAAAGCCTTCCCGTAAGTGTTCCCTTCATCTTGCACACTGACAAAATTGGAGCCCTAAAGTATATTATGAAATTAGTCCGCAGGAACAGCTTCATCGATCCATTTCAGGTATGGCAGACTCCCATATTCCACTGGGAAGCTCAGGATCTCAGGAATATCATATGGGTGAACTGATCTGGGGGGAAAAGCCACACAAATACAATTCATTCAGGCAAAAATGTGTTAGAAAGGCTTGTTGGAACATCAGTTAAACAGGTTAGTATGCTTAGGTTTACACTGGCACCAGTTTGTGGTTTAAAAAATTATCTGGGATTCCTTATGTGCCAAATACACCTGGAACTGGGAATGATGGGAAATGAGATTAAGCTGGAAGAATAACTTACTTAACTTTCTCTATAAGCTTCTGGACCTTGGAAGTGCGAGTCTGTGCGAACTGTAAGACAAGGGAAAAAGATCCAGTTTGTCTCTAAATTTATGTTAACAGCAACAAAAATAGGACTGGTGTGTATAACTAACTCACCAAAATGATTTCTGTGGCATCTTGGATTTCACCTTTCCAGTAGTACCTAATTTTAGGGTCACATGGTTACATTCATGAGAAATCAATTAGTAAGTTTAAAAATGCGTATCCAAAACGTGCAACAGTGGAAAAAGACATCAGTTGCCCAGGTAATTAGGTGTCCTCAAGAACACTTTGCTAAACATTGGTGATCTCTGTTACTGATTTACAGACGTCCCAACAGGAGTCAGTGCAGACTTACATGATGGAGCTTTCAGGCAAAATGTTGATCGAGGCAGCCAGTTTCCCCTCCATTAAGATCCTACAATAATAAATCGCTGCTGCATTACGTAAATAATAAAATCAGAAAGAATTAGGCAGTACTGGCCTAATTTCTTATGCTTCCCATTGATGGTGTGACCGTTCTGAAAATGAAACCAAAACCGCCATACAAACGCTCATGAACTCGCATTTCCTGTTGCAGTTCTGTCTTTCACACCTAAAAGACCACTACCACCCCCCCCACGCCCACCCATCACTGCAAGTCTGTTCAGCTCTCATTACATTACTAATATTACAAAACACATTTTCCATTTCAGTTGACACTGTAACACACATAAATTATGAAATTATTATTATTATTATTATTATTATTATATCAGGGCAAGCTGTATATTTTGTAAATATTGCATATTATTATTATTTTTATTATTATTGGGTGTCACATGACTATTTTGGTCCAATCATGATTGAGTGATCACACCTGCTTTAAAAGCTTAGCTAGTTTCATTAGCTCATCGATGGATAATAACCCTCTTTACTGTTACAAATTTTTGGTGATTAGTAAAATCCAGAATTTTTTCTTATTCCCCAAACACCACCAACACCCCTCCACCCAAGAGAAAAAACACTGATATAGGAAATGACCCGTGGTTCAAGAACCAATGTCTGAACCGAACCATGCATTTGGAGAATCGTTATACCGCTACTTCCCATAAGTACTGTACACCACTTAGTGAGTAAAAAAACAACTGAATTACTTAATAAGAAACTAAAGTTAATGATCTTTCATTACTTAATTGTACACATATTTTTTAGTTTGACTAAGGAAATCTTATGTGTCACTACTAATTAAAAACTTTGCTACATAAACTACCTGTTTAGATGTAAAAGAAGAAAATGTGTGTAAACAACATTTTATTAACCAATTACATGCAGTATTTCATCTAAAAGTAAATGTAGGACTGATTCCTGGTAACAGAGCAAATAGACTAATCAATAAAAGGTTAAGTGGGCAGCTTGTGTGGAGGAGGGCAGCTATAAGACAGTAAGACTCAAAGGTCTTTAATTAGAGAGGAATTAAAAAAGAAAAAATGAAAATAAGCAATAGCAAGGAAATGATTTCAATCAGGACCCAATGGGTAATGTTTACAGATGCCTACTGCTAATCAGCCATTCAAAAGTTTGGGATGACTTAGACATTTCATTGCTTTTTTGTCTATTAAAATAACATCTGATTGATCAGAAATACTGCTTAGACATTGTTAATGTTGTAAATGACTATCATAGATGGAAACGGCTGTTTTTTCATGGAATATCTACATAGGTGTACAGAGGCCCATTATCAGCAACAATTAATCCTGTGTTCCAGTGGACTGTTGTGTTTGTTAATGCAAGTTTATCATGTTAAAAGGTTCATTGATCATTAGAAAACCCTTTTGCAATTATGTTACTACAGATGAAAATTGCCCTGCTGATTAAAGAAGCAATAAAACTGGCCTTCTTTGAACTAGTTGAGTATCTGGAGCATCAGCAATTGTGGGTCCGATTACAAGATCAAAAAAACTCTCTTCTTAATCAGTCTATTCTTGTTCTGAGAAATGAAATTGCCAGGAAACTGAAGGTCTCACACAATGCAGTGCACTCTTCCCTTCACAGAGTAGCCCAAACTGGCTCTAACCACAATAGAAAGCGGAGAGGGAGGCCCCAGTGCACAACTGAGCAAGAGGATAAATATATTAGAGTGTCTAGTTTGAGAAACAGACGTCTCATAGGTCTTTAACTGGCAGCTTCATTAAATAGTAAAGACCAGTCTGAACATCAACTATGAAGAGGAAACTCTGGGGTGCTGGCCTTCTAGGCAGAATTGCAAAGAAAAAGCCGTATCTAGGAATGGCCAATAAAAAGAAAAGACTGAGATGGGCAAATGAACACAGACATTGGACAATGGAAGATTGGAAAAAAGTGCTATGGATAGATTAATCTAAGTTTGTGGTGATCGGATCACAAAGAAGGAATTCTGTGAGACGCAGATCAAATGAAAAGATGCTGGAGGAATGGTTGAGGACATGTGTCAAGCATGGTAGAGGCAATGTGGTGGTCTGGAGCTGCTTTGGTGATGGTAAAGTGAGAGATTTATACAGGGTAAAAGGGATCTTGAAGAAGGAAGGCTATCACTCCATTTTGCAATGCCAGTGATGTACCCTGTGGATGGTGCTTAGAGCCAGTTTCGTCCTACTGTACGACAGGACAATAACCCAAACACAGCTACAAACTACGCAAGGACTATTTAGGGAAGAAGCAGCCAGCTGGTATTCTGTGTATAATGGAGTGGCAGCACAGTCACTGGATCTCAGCTCTACTGAGCTGTTATGGGAGCAGCTTCACCGCATGATACGTAAGAAGTGCCTATCAAGCCAATTCAACTTGTGGTAGATGCTTCAGTAAGCAGTGGGTGAAATCTCATCAGATTACCTTAACAAACTGACATCTACAATGCCCAAGGCCTACAAGGCTGTAATTGTGCAAATGGAGGACTCTTTGATGAAAGCAAAATTTGAAGAACACAATTATTTTAATTTCAAAATGATTATTTCTAACTTTGTCAATGACTATTTCCTATTTATTTACAGTAGATAATTCCTATTCAAACTCAGTTCATGTGTGTTTTCATGGAAAACAAGGAAGTATTTGTCTACACACACACACATTATCACAACATTACATCGTCTCAAAGCGCTTTACAGCATCCCCACGCAAAGCCCCCAGTGAGTAGGCGACAGTGGCAAGGAAAAACTCCCTAGAAGGAAGAAACCTTGGGAGGGACCAGACTCAAAGGGGGAGCCCATCCTCCAGGGGCCGGCAGGGAGAGTCAAATACAGTAAAATTTGAGACACAAACGGAGAGCAGGGGGGAGATGACAAGCCGGTGCCAACGCTCCCTCGAATCGCCAGGCAACCAGAAGGCAGGGAGCGGGTCATACAAGGAAGATGACACAGGCAGAACGGCAAGCTGGATGTCCTGTTCAATTTTTCCTCCTCATCTTACCTCAGTCAGTGGACCGTGTACCTGATAGTAGTGACTACTTGGTAAGGAGGGTGATTGGCAGAAGACGTATGAATTGTGCCATGTCAATCTTAAGTGTTTCTTCTTATACTAAAAAGTAAATTCTAAGGGGAGGGTGTTATAGCAGTAATATGTGAAGCGTGGCAGCACTTGTTAATACTGTGAGGGGTTGGACTAGAGGAGGTTAATTCAGTTGGTGCCTATGCTTTTGCTATGAGTTAAGGGAGCTAGAAGAGTTAAAGGTGTGTGGATTATTAGCAAAGCTGATATTGAAGTGCAGATCCATTTTGTTAAAAATAAAGCGTATACTCAGTGGCTACTTGTAGGTACAGCTGCCTTTTAATATAGCCTGCACCCCCACACGGTGAATAATGTTGCTGTGAAAGTCAAACAGACAGGGCCAAGAAGTTCACTTCCTGTGTGACTATGCATTAAAATGGCCAAGACGTGTGATTTCAAACATTAAATGTGGTTTGATTGCTGATGCCAGGCATGGTGGTTCTGCAGTCACAGAAATGGTTTCCCTTCTGGGATCTTCATGTACAGGGATGTCTAGAATTTACAGAGAATGGTGTAATTTAAAAAGAAAAATGAGCGAGGTCGGGGATAATTGTCAGGCTCGCTAAAACGATTCTGTATGAAACACACTAGGGCTGGGAAACGTGCAGTGATAATATCGACATTGCATGTTAGGCATACTGCACATACCATGACGGTCACCTGGGCTGACATTACGCCTGGGTGGCATCTAATTTCAAGATAAAATCATGCTAAAGTTTGGCATGAGCTCTGCATGCTCACTCCGAATCAATCAAAATCATTGTTGTCCTTGCTGTCAGGCTCACTCATGGACAATGGTGACGTTTGGGAGAAATTCAACAAAAAATGAGACTGAGAAAAGCAAAGAAGAACTGGTCACGAGAAAACATTAAGCTGTTTTTATCGCGTCTGTTTTTAGAGTGTAGCAATCATGGCACAAGTGCAGAAAATAACAGCTCAGTTCAGAGGTGTACAGAAAGACATCTGTGAATGTACAACTCATCCACCCCTAAAGGGGTTCTGGAGAAAGATAGGGTAGGTAATGAAGCGGTCACTGGGTGTATAAGGGTGACCTGAAGTACGTCATCATTATCATTTGCTATTACCTGCCAATGCCTCTGGCGATTTGCTTGTTGGGACAATTGATAAGTATAATGGAGTGATGGCCTGGTATATAACTGCCTGTCAGTGCTGAGTGCAACTGAAATCCCAGAGTCCTCAGGGCAGGGTACATCACCATGGTAAATACCACCACCTACAAAGGGTAAATACCAAAGTAATAAGAATACGACAATTCATTATTAGCAATAGTAATACTGATAATAATGTACTGACACCAATATGTAAAGCTTACATGTATGCATGAAAAACGTACATGATGGTTACAGTAACACAAATATTAAAAATACAGAATGTCATGTTTTGATTTCGTAGTAAGAAAAGCAATATTGAGTCGTGCTGTCTTGTACACAACGTTTACAAAGACCCTCGATCAGGCCTGATTAGGTGTATAAGAAACTGGATCAGAAGTTCCATTACAAAATCTCTTACTACGGACAATTGTACTATTTAAGACACTGCGATGGGAATGATTCAATGTTTGCAGAGGGTGTCAAAACCATAACCAGAAAAACAGGTCGAATAAGAACTTTCTCATCATTTTATAACGAATGCCTACCACAACCGGTAAATACAGGTTAGGGGACATCGTTCAAATTTCATCCGTTAAGAACTTAAGTTAACAGAGAGAACTTGCAGTATACAGTGCATAATAGTACAAAAGAGATTTCTTTACATAAAATAAGAGATAAACAATCCTCTTACCAAGCAAATTACTAATAATCCTGGACGGAAGAACGGCTGACTAATAGATTCTCTGTGATAACGCTCCATTTTTGCACCCCCGACAAATGCCATTTGTAGTCCTACACAACACTCAGACACATCGGAGTAGTGCTTCAGCCGGAGCGTAACATGAGCTGTACCAGTGGTGGGCAAATACAGCCCAGCTAAACTTACACTTACGCGAAAATACTCCAACCTGCCCGCATCTTCCGGGACCTTTCCTTCTTAAGTCTTTTCCCGGGCCGACAGGCCACGCCCCTTTGCTTTGCCCAGTCACGCCCCTTTCACCTTGCCCAGCCACACCCCTTTGCTTCGCTTCCGTGTGTAAGTGAAATTTCGTTTGTTTACTGTTGGGTTTCCCTATTCTAATTTGCCGTTTTACTTGGTTAATGTCTTCCATCCATCCATCCATTTTCCATCGTATTATCCTATGCAAGAGTCCGGAGCCTAGTGTAAATTTTGTCAAGTATCTAAAGTAATAATCAATAGCAATACATGAATAATAATACATTAAACTTTGGTTTTGTCCACTTGTAAATCCGAAAGCGATAATATATTGTACCAGTTTATTTATTTTTAACTTCTATTTATTTGTAATTTAGAACAAACTTTACTACTACAAACAAAGAATCTGCCCTGACATTTTATTCCTGACCTGAAAGTCTTGCTTATTCAATGATTATACTCCTATATGTGAATTATATTCATATAACACTTTTATATGCTATATGCTGTGGGTGACATTGTGCTTTGGTCAAGGACAACAATCTTCTTGTCTCCACATAAATGCTTTTCTGACCTTTACATACGCTGTTTGGTAGTTGGCATTGGTGCCTCACACCTCCAGGGTTGGGTGTGTGTGTGTGTGTATGTGTGTGTGTGTGTGTGTGTGCGTGTGTATGTGTGTGTGTGTGTGTGTGTATATGTGTCTGTGTGTGTGTGTATATGTGTGTGTGTGCTCTATGCTTCTCTTGTATTGCACAGGTTTCCTCCCACAGTTCAAAGACATACAATAGTTCAATTAGTGTCTCCAATTTGACTATTCTTTGTGTATACAACCTATGATGGACTGGAATCCCATCTATACAGTGCCTCTGTGACAATGTACTGGATAGAGAAGCTGGGACTGAATATGCAGACTCAATGGTGTGGAGTTACAACCCTTTGTCATAATCGATGTGCATCCCTTTAATTCTCATTTGTGATTTTCCACAAAACATTGCTTGGGAGATTCACTGGTGGAGTAAATACCATTTCTTTTTCTTTTTGCTGACAGTCCATAAAAGAATGGATTTATGTCTTTTTCACTATCCACAACACTTGAAAATGGATTGAAGACTTTCAACTTCTCACCGTGTCCTTACCAAACGAACGTATTTGTGGCAGGGCTCGTCTGTTTTCTTTTGATGGAGAAAACAAAATTATGTAGGCTATACATTTAAATATCATTTACGTATTTTAAAAAATATTTTTTTTCAAAATGTCTGTCAGGAGTTACCATAGTGTTGACTCCAGGTTCGGTAATGAAACCTGGAAAGAGACGATGTAACAATTCCAATTCACCGCTAGATGGCAGCGTATAACAGGGCAGCTTGTAAGGATTTCCTACAGTTGTTACCTTACTACCGCAGGGCTGCCAGTTCTCCCGCATCCGGCGTGACCCTCACGCCATAGGACTCTCACACTGATGCAAGAAATCTTCCGGCAAATCTGTATTATTCCATTATAAGCATAAAATTACCTACATCAAAATCGTTGGGGCAGTTTGCAAATCCTACAGACTGTTAACAGGGTAATGAAACTGTTACATTCATGTGAATGAGTGTGCAGGTTGGCGTCGGACCGAAAATCTCATGCCGGCCAGCTGACCGAAGTAGGCAACACTGTACTCACTCGCTTTTGTTGCAAACCAGCCTTCTGCGCTTCCATCAGTATTGCACATTCCATAATAAACGTCTTCACCCATATCGATTAAGTCCACTTGCTCTTGGTTTCCGGATTCCAAGATAAAGTACAGTATAACATAAAGGACCAAATGCCTGTTATTATGAGATGTATAACTCGTATTATCATGCACAAACGGTACAAGCTTATTATGTGGATTGTAGTGTTGATAAAACTATCGGCCTCCTTGAAAGACCTTTAATCAGCAACAATACATATGTTGTATTGCTTGCATATTTTAAATATGAAATTTGTAATATTGAGTACGAATTGTGCTATGTCCTGTTCTGAAAATGCCTTAGGAGTGCATTTATGGTTCAGTGAAGCCACATATAACTGTAAAGTATAAATGATATGACCTAAGGGCAGCCATTAAGAGTAGCCAGTATGTCTAATGCTGCCCTTTATGGAGCTGTTTATTACGTAATGTATTAGACTTGATCATGTACTTGTCATGCTATGAAAACAGTGTTTTCTAAATTTGGCTCACAGTTGATACAATTTATGAGATATATCGGTATTAAATATATATTTGCTTTGTCTGGTTCATTTTTTAGCCAGCAGATGTGGTTCAGGCATCTGTCTAGGATGCCTTCTGGACGGCTCCTTGGGGAGGGGTTTCGGGCATGTCCACCCAGGAGGAGACCCCGGGGCAGACCCAGGACATGCCAGAGAGATTATCTGTCTCCCCTGACCTGGGAACGCCTTGGGATTCCCCCGGAGGAGCTGGAGGAGGTGGCTGGTGAGAAGGAGGTCTGGACATCTCTGCTCAGACTGCTGCCCCTCTGACCCAACCCTGGATAAGCTGTGGAAAATGGATGGATGGATGCATGCATGCAGGGCAGGAGGTCTGGGCATCTGTATCCAGACCGCCGCCCCTGCTTCAGAGTTGCCAACTTTGGTCAGCTTGCTAGCATGAAATTTTCAATTCTAGACAAGGCATGCACACTCATTTAGATATACATAACAGTTTTATTACCTTGTAAATCATCTGTAGGGTTTGCAAACTACCCCAATGCTTATGTAGCTAATTTTAGGTTTATAATGAAATAATATAGATTTGCGGTAAGATTCTTGCATGACCGTGAGAGTCAGAAAGTGTAAGAGTCACACCAGATGCATGAGAGTTGGCAGCCCAGCCACATTCAGACCCCGATGAGCAGTGATGGATGGATGGATGGATGGATGGGGAGCAGGAGGTCTGGGCATCTCTGCTCATACTGCTGCCCACGCATCCTGACCCCGATGAGCACTGTGTCAGTGTCAGCACCCTTCTGATCCTGCCCTTCCTGCCTCTTCCCCGTTTGGCCAGCAGGTGTCGCTGGCCATCCCGTCTTATCAGTCCTTATCTGATTATCCTTGTGTGTTTTACTTGCTCTCTAACTGCCACAGCTCACTGGGTTGAGTGCGTAGCTCTGATACTGATTCCTTCAAGTCGTAGGTTTGACGCCGGCCAGTGACCAGCCTGTTATTTGTATTTGTTAGTTTTCTGTTCCTTTGCTTATTTTGTGTCTTTAATTCCTTCACTTTGTTCACCCTCCTTCTGTTTCTACTTTTGTTTTGTACCTTTTGATAAACCTCTGTATTGTATAATACCACAACAAAAGCCTTGAGTTTGCTGTAAGTCCATCCATCCATCCATCCATCCATCCATCTTCCAACTGCTTATCTTGGTCTGGGTCCCTAGGGGTTGGATCCTGTCCCAGATCCTGTGAATATTTATTATAATTAATCATAAAACTGAGTTTTTTTTTTTTAATATGCTCTCTACTATGTGATGCATTATGTTGGGTGGCTACAGTCTCTTTCTGATGGACCGATGGGGGAGCAAAAACAGGCAATTAAACTCTTTATGCTGGAGAATGTCTGACAAACACTGGAATTCAAGTCAGCCATGCCACCTGCATCTCTGCTAAATGGTCCTACAGAGTCTGTTATTTCAAAAAGGAATAACAGACAGAAAGATCAATTACTAGTCAACCAGCGTGGTATAAAAGACAAACAGATCATTGTGTATCTTTGTGGGAGGGGAACTGTCAGTCCACTGATTTTTTTTTTGTATGTTCTTAAAATAAACAGTAAAAATTAAAAAGCAAATAAAAAGTAAAAACACAATAAAACACAGATTTTAATTTCAAGGCATTGCACATTTCAAAGCATTGCTGAGAATATGGCACCATAATGCTACAATAAAACAATTTTGAGCGTACTGTGAAGCAGCATTGTAAACCAGAGGTTATGTAGGCATATTTTCGCTTCTGTTACTGTATGTCTTTAGCCACTGGACTGACTGTGGCTGGATAGAAGCTGTTATAAAAACATGCTTTGTGTGTGATGATACTGTCCGGCCTGCAGTGTCTCAGGTTATATGCTGAGTGTTTATGGCTGAGCAGAGAGTGTGCTGGGTGCTGTGGCTCCCAGAGGAGGCTCTGAGCTTTTTTCCTGCCAGCGTTGTGTGGAGAGAGTATCCATGGATGTGAGGTCAGCTCTTGTGATCCTCTCTGCAGTTTTTATGACTCTTTGGAGAGCCTTCCTCTTCCTGAGTGGTATTCCCAAACCAGTCAGTGATGCCATTTGTGAGGATGCTCTCTCTAAGTCCTCTGTAGGCCTGGGTGAGGAGGTGATGGCTGAGTCTTGCTTTCCATCACAGCCTGATGAAATAAAGTCGCTGCTGAGCCTTTTTCACTACAGCAGCAGTATTTTTGGTCCAGCTCAGGTTTGATGTCACATGAAGACCCAGAAACTTGTCACCGCTTGTCCGGTCCACCTCAGTGCCTTTGATGATGAGAGGCTGCAGAGGGGGGAACGGTTTCCTCCTGAAGTCCATAATTAATTCCTTGGTCTTGTCTAGGTTGAGGATAAGGTCATTTTCTTCACCATAGGTTAGGGTGTTGACCAGCTCCCTGTAACCTTGATGAGGCCCAGGATGGTCGTATCATCTGCATACTTGATAATGGTATCGTTATTCTGGGTGGAGACGCAGTTGTGAGTGTGCAGGGTGTTTAGGGCTGAGGCAACAAGGCTGTAGTGTTCCTGTGCTGACTGTTCACTCAGCAGAGACCCTGACTCCCATCCTTACCACCCGAGGTCTGTCATGGAGAAAGTCCAAGGTCCAGTTACAGGTGGGGTTAGGAACTCCAAGGTCTGTCAGTTTCCCAATCAGCTTTGCCGGTCAGATGGTATTGAAAGCCGAACTGTAGTCCAGGAGCAAGAGCATCCTTGCATATGTTCTGCTGCAGTCAAGGTGTTTAAGTGTATAGTGCAGAGTCGTGGCCACCACGTCATCTACTGATCTGTTAGGGCGGTCGGCAGTGTCTGGGATCAGGGAGTTTATAAGTGTAAGTACCGATTTCTCCAGCCACTTCATGGCGTCTGATGTGAGTGACACTGGTCTGAAGTTCTCCAGGGTGGATGTGTCTGGTTTCTGAGGGACTGGTGTAATGATTAAGGACTTGAAAATGTGTAGGACAGCTGCTCGTGTGAGACACAGGTTAAAGACGTCTGTATTCACACCTGCCAGTTCTTCAGCACAGGCCTTCAGGACTCCTGGTGATACGCCATCGGGTCCCGCTGCCTTGCGGGGGTTTACCTGCTTCAGAGCTTTCAGGACTCGTGCGAGTGTCACCTGGAGTGCAGTATCCTCCAGAATGCAGTGGGATTTTGAGTGGGTGTCTGTGTTCAATTTGTTGAATCTGGTGAAGAAACAGTTTAGGCTGCCTGTCAGGGTGATGACTTATATAGTATAATGAGTAACAAACAGACACACATGAAATGCATGTGGAACGTTGTTGGAGTCAGAACTCCGCCGGAGTCCGTTGATGAGAAGAGATTCACTGCACAGTCGAGGAGTGGTTGCAGGTCACCAGTTTATTCTCTAACAGATTGCAATCTGGGAGCAACTATCTGACATACATTCAGCATGTACAGGGAGAAGCTCGAACCATAGGTGTCGGCTCTAGGTCTTTATAGGCCTTTTGGGGTGTAGCCCCCCTTCTCTGTACTTTTCCACCTACGTGACTACCACATACATTGACATATACTCTAGTTAGTGTGTGTGCCTGTCCCCAGAAAAGAGTAAAAATAAGTGTCAGCTACATGATCGGTTCCTGTTCTCTTACTGTCGGGAACAAGGTCCTCCTGACCTGCTCGGTTTCTGTTCTCTTACTGTCGGGAAGAATTATTAGTTGCATTCTTAAATGATTAACCCCTCAATCTATTTAGGACGAGGTCATCTTGACCTGTTTTCTTGTCTACCAGTTCCTGTTTTTAGTGTCTGTATTATATTAGACACTGTGTTATTAAACATTAGTAAGTTAATATTTGGATTATAGTGAAACTAACCCTTCATTATTGTCTAATGCACCCCTCAACATCTGTCCATTTTCACCCAAAAAACCAAAATCAAGATAAACAAAATGAGACTTTCTGTCATGTGTGGAAAACCTATAGCAAACTGCCTTCTTAAGGTTACTCCATGGTTTTGGAATGGACAGGACATGACTAATTTACAGATAAACCACTTCTGCAGATTCAATCAACCACGGATTGAAAATATTCAGATAAAAAAATTCCGGAAAGGTCCAAAACCCAAAACTAGAACTCGCCATCTTTTTTTCTGTCATTTTTCCATAAACAATACAATATAACAACTATTTAGCAACTATTACATTGTAGGCTATTGGGTATTATAATGATCTATGATGATCTAAACTATGCAGGAGAATGTGCATAGGTTATATGCAAATACTACACCATTTTATGTAAGAGACATCAGTATCCGCGGATTTTGGTATCCATGGGGAGGTCCTGGAAACAATCTCCTGTGAATGGGGGGGGGGGGGGGAAGGGCAACTGTACTGTGTGTCACTGTCTTACTGCAAGATAAACATCACCAATTTCAATGGCAGAGGGCAGCAGGCTGTCTTCAAGAATTATTCTTCTATCTGGCACCTTCAAACTTCCCTTCTGGAAGCATCCGCACTGCCTGATGAAGAGCAACTACCCAATTAAAGAATGCTGACTGCATCATACTTTATAGTGTGGCTTTCTTTGAGTGGTGTGCTGTGTTTGGTTTTCACCAGATAGAATGCTTTGCCATTATCACATTGTAAAGCCTTCAGTATTTTTGCATGCTTTAAATGAGTCTGAGCACTGGCGTCTCAGCCTTCCCCTGCACAATTCATATTTGTTAAGAGTTTATGATGTTTATGATATCATAACATGCACAGATTGACCATTTTACAACAAAAGTTCTAGAAATTTGACAGTTTTTCTGAGTGGTCTCCTCCAGCTTCTCTCTTGTCCAAATTGCCAAGACGACCTGATTTATGCAAGGTCCTAGTTGTGCTATATGCCTGATACTGTTTAATGCTCTTGGCAGTGTTCCAATGAATGTGTACATCCTTTGAAATGCAGCAGTTAGCTAGAGCTAGAACTAGAGTCCCTATAAGCTAGACTAAACAAGTGTGTTTTTAGTCTAGACTTGAATATTGACAGTGGATTAAAGTTATGAAAAGTTTCTAAATTCATGTTTCTGTCACATTCTTCTGGTGTTTATTCATATTTTTGTCAAACCAAGTGTGATGGCTGCCCCCACAGCCACACAGCTAATTTGAAGGGAAGTATCATTTATGGTCATTTGTTATTCTATGTTTGAGTTTGTTTAGTTTAAGTTGCAATATATTAGTAATTAACATTTAATTTATGTATTTCTTTATTTGGCACATTTAACCAGTTTACTAGACGAGGCGTTAACTGGAATAATGTGTTGAGTATTTATTGAGTTTAAATATTTCCTTTGATTTACCGTGTGTGGAGTGAGGGGAGGATTCCATGCTGCTCCAGTCAGAGTGATAGCCAACATGGAAGCTGGGCTAAATGCGGGAAATTGGACAACTCCAACTGGCTGTTTGCCGTGGGGGTGGAATAGTTTGCATTTAGTTTCTTTTTATTGTTTAGGTATATTTTTTCTGATTAACTTAATTTGATTTGATTTTGTTTGTTTTGATTGAAACATTATCTGACTTTTGTATGGGTGTATTTGTGGTATTTGTTATTGGTTTTACCTCTTTTGTGTCTTGTGGTTTGGCCAACCAGTGTACAGTATATATAGCCCTTATGGTGTCTAGGAGAAGGTCAGTTTGTTTGGTTTAGGTTATTATTTAGTTATTGATTAGTTGACTTTTTTGTGGGCCCAAGTTTATTCTTTGTTAAATTGCTTTCTTTTTGTGAATTAAAAAAAGGATTTTTCCCTAATCCGTCTGTGTTCCTCGTGCCTTCCATCTCGGTCCCTGACACCCAGGTCTATTAAATGGTTTTGTATGTTGGTTTTTAGGCTGTAAATATACACAAATTTAATCTAATAGACAATTGTAAGTGGTATGCAGAATTTTTATATTCACTGCATATGTAATTTAAAGTCCTATTCTCTACAGCAGTTTTCTACACCATTACTCCAGACACATATTTCATAGGAGGTGCATATTTTATGAAATGCATGACATGGTCCATTTAAAATGTTCTGCTTGTATGATGAAGTGATATGAACAATCGAGCAGGGCTGATTGAGCAATCTGTAGTAAATTGGATATTGATTGTATATCTCATTTTTTAAACTTTTGACAGACAATATTATCCAGATTTAAAGTAAATAATTTTGCATCTTTCCCAAGTTAGCTGGCCCAGCGCGCTTAGTACAGAACCAAACCACAGTGGTGCTATTAGGAGGTGACACTGTGCAGCTCTTGGCTGAGAAACAGGCCTGGATCCTGCTCCCTTTATATAACCTTCCGCCAGTTAGTGTGCTTACTGATCATTCTATATTTCTGTATTGTCATTTGTGTGACATTCCCTTGCAAACACACATGTTGCAATCTCTGGAATAGCGCTGGTCGGTATACCAGTTCATCCGGTATGCTGGTTTTAATTTCCCATACAGTATGAATTTTTTATGTACCATCATACCTTAGCATAGCTGAAACAACAGCTGTAACACTTCAATTGTCAGCAAACTATATAATATTGTTCACTGCTTCAAGCACTATGGGTTGCTCTGCAGAGTGTATTGAGAGGGGACGCCAGTTAACTGTGCCCCCTTCTTACTAACAGT